>NW_024605172.1:0-4247 GCF_018296145.1 Oncorhynchus tshawytscha | reverse complement strand
AGCCAAAGTCAGCCACACCCTTTGAATTCCACTAATTAGGTTTCCGTAGTGTAGTGGTTATCACGTTCGCCTAACACGCGAAAGGTCCCCGGTTCGAGACCGGGCGGAAACACATTTTAACAAATTGGACAGTAAGCCTATTCACTTAGGACTCGGTCCCAATTTCGGAATTCATGCTTTTCCTTCGCACTTCTCAATATTTGCTATTCAGACTTACCTTTTTTAGTCGCGTAACGCACTCTGCATGTGTGGCTAGCTTGGGCGCTCTGAATACATTCCTGCTACGTGTGGTCTGAGGTCCATAATGATTCAAATAGTTTACCATGCCAGGGTAAGCCGACAAGAAACACAGCCCTTATTTCAAGTGTTTTTAAAATCCCCCGTGGGGAACATGAATGGTGGAAAAACGATTGGAACCATTTTCCTTTTTGACCGCTAGTTTTTCATGGGTATTATGGCTCTTTCTGTGGTACTCAATTTGGGATATTATGTGAGGTAGACTTGTGGGCATTCCTAATATTTTCCACGACTTCCTCTTTTTGTATTGTAGTTTCAGTAGTTTAGTGGTTATCACGTTCGCCTCACACGCGAAAGTCAGTCACTCCCTTAGTTTGCCACACATTAGGTTTCTGTAGTGTAGTGGTTATCACGTTCGCTTCACACGCGAAAGGTCCCCGGTTCGAAACCGGGCGGAAACATTTTGTAATATTCATTATTTCCCAATGCCCAGAGGCTAGCATTTGGTTTGAAACAGTTGAGGTTTGTCTAAACCTTGCTGTCTACCTCTCCGACCTGTGGATCAATGTTGCCGTTTTTTGGGGGACCTCCTCCGTGCGATCTGTATGAATGTGACCAGACTGACAGCTTCTCTGAGCCAGGCAAATTCATTTATCAGGGTCATTGTAATGGATATATCCAAATAAATGCCAATATAATCCAAGGTAAAACAAACAAAAATGTAGATTGTTTTCTGTCATTACAGCTGCTTGATGTGACCGCTAGTATTTAATGGGTACTATACACAATAGCCCATAATGACAAAGCGATAACATATAGTTTTTATTAATGAAAAAAATATTTAAAAAAAAACTTATTTACATACGTTTTCAGACCCTTTGCTATGAGGCTGGAAATTGAGCTCAGGTCCATCCTGTTTCCATTGATCATCCTTAGATGTTTCTTCAACTTGATTGGAGTCCACCTGTGGTAAATTCAAATGATTGGTCATTTCTGCAGCATTGAAGGTACCCAAGAACACAGTGGCTTCCATCACTCTTAAATGGAAGAAGTTTTGAACCACCAAGCCTCTTCCAAGAGCCGGCGGCACACAATAATTCCCGGCTTCTCAAGCCTTATTGCTTAATTAATGGACTAAGTAATTTCTGATTTCATTAGGTTCTGAGAGCGATAAATGTCCCACCCAGCCAAAGTCAGCCACACCCTTTGAATTCCACTCATTAGGTTTCCGTAGTGTAGTGGTTATCACGTTTGCCTAACACGCGAAAGGTCCCCGGTTCGAGACCGGGCGGAAACACATTTTAACAAATTGGACAGTAAGCCTATTCACTTAGGACTCGGTCCCAATTTCGGAATTCATGCTTTTCCTTCGCACTTCTCAATATTTGCTATTCAGACTTACCTTTTTTAGTCGCGTAACGCACTCTGCATGTGTGGCTAGCTTGGGCGCTCTGAATACATTCCTGCTACGTGTGGTCTGAGGTCCATAATGATTCAAATAGTTTACCATGCCAGGGTAAGCCGACAAGAAACACAGCCCTTATTTCAAGTGTTTTTAAAATCCCCCGTGGGGAACATGAATGGTGGAAAAACGATTGGAACCATTTTCCTGTTTGACCGCTAGTTTTTCATGGGTATTATGGCTCTTTCTGTGGTACTCAATTTGGGATATTATGTGAGGTAGACTTGTGGGCATTCCTAATATTTTCCACGACTTCCTCTTTTTGTATTGTAGTTTCAGTAGTTTAGTGGTTATCACGTTCGCCTCACACGCGAAAGTCAGTCACACCCTTAGTTTTCCACACATTAGGTTTCCGTAGTGTAGTGGTTATCACGTTCGCTTCACACGCGAAAGGTCCCCGGTTCGAAACCGGGCGGAAACATTTTGTAATATTCAATATTTCCCAATGCCCAGAGGCTAGCATTTGGTTTGAAACAGTTGAGGTTTGTCTAAACCTTGCTGTCTACCTCTCCGACCTGTGGATCAATGTTGCCTGTGGATCAATGTTGCCGTTTTTTGGGGGACCTCCTCCGTGCGATCTGTATGAATTGACCAGACTGACAGCTTCTCTGAGCCAGGCAAATTCATTTATCAGGGTCATTGTAATGGATATATCCAAATAAATGGCAAAATAATCCAAGGTAGAACAAACAAAAATGTAGATTGTTTTCTGTCATTACAGCTGCTTGATGTGACCACTAGTTTTTAATGGGTACTATACACAATAGCCCATAATGACAAAGCGATAACATATAGTTTTTATTAATGAAAAAAATATTTAAAAAAAACCTTATTTACATACGTTTTCAGACCCTTTGCTATGAGGCTGGAAATTGAGCTCAGGTCCATCCTGTTTCCATTGATCATCCTTAGATGTTTCTTCAACTTGATTGGAGTCCACCTGTGGTAAATTCAAATGATTGGTCATTTCTGCAGCATTGAAGGTACCCAAGAACACAGTGGCTTCCATCACTCTTAAATGGAAGAAGTTTTGAACCACCAAGCCTCTTCCAAGAGCCGGCGGCACACAATAATTCCCGGCTTCTCAAGCCTTATTGCTTAATTAATGGACTAAGTAATTTCTGATTTCATTAGGTTCTGAGAGCGATAAATGTCCCACCCAGCCAAAGTCAGCCACACCCTTTGAATTCCACTAATTAGGTTTCCGTAGTGTAGTGCTTATCATGTTTGCCTAACACGCGAAAGGTCCCCGGTTCGAGACCGGGCGGAAACACATTTTAACAAATTGGACAGTAAGCCTATTCACTTAGGACTCGGTCCCAATTTCGGAATTCATGCTTTTCCTTCGCACTTCTCAATATTTGCTATTCAGACTTACCTTTTTTAGTCGCGTAACGCACTCTGCATGTGTGGCTAGCTTGGGCGCTCTGAATACATTCCTGCAACGTGTGGTCTGAGGTCCATAATGATTCAAATAGTTTACCATGCCAGGGTAAGCCGACAAGAAACACAGCCCTTATTTCAAGTGTTTTTAAAATCCCCGTGGGGAACATGAATGGTGGAAAAAATGATTGGAACCATTTTCCCTTTTGACCGCTAGTTTTTCATGGGTATTATGGCTCTTTCTGTGGTACTCAATTTGGGATATTATGTGAGGTAGACTTGTGGGCATTCCTAATATTTTCCACGACTTCCTCTTTTTGTATTGTAGTTTCAGTAGTTTAGTGGTTATCACGTTCGCCTCACACGCGAAAGTCAGTCACACCCTTAGTTTTCCACACATTAGGTTTCCGTAGTGTAGTGGTTATCACGTTCGCTTCACACGCGAAAGGTCCCCGGTTCGAAACCGGGCGGAAACATTTTGTAATATTCAATATTTCCCAATGCCCAGAGGCTAGCATTTGGTTTGAAACAGTTGAGGTTTGTCTAAACCTTGCTGTCTACCTCTCCGACCTGTGGATCAATGTTGCCGTTTTTTGGGGGACCTCCTCCGTGCGATCTGTATGAATGTGACCAGACTGACAGCTTCTCTGAGCCAGGCAAATTCATTTATCAGGGTCATTGTAATGGATATATCCAAATAAATGCCAATATAATCCAAGGTAAAACAAACAAAAATGTAGATTGTTTTCTGTCATTCAGCTGCTTGATGTGATCGCTAGTATTTAATGGGTACTATACACAATAGCCCATAATGACAAAGCGATAACAAATAGTTTTTATTAATGAAAAAAATATTTAAAAAACCTTATTTACATACGTTTTCAGACCCTTTGCTATGAGGCTGGAAATTGAGCTCAGGTCCATCCTGTTTCCATTGATCATCCTTAGATGTTTCTTCAACTTGATTGGAGTCCACCTGTGGTAAATTCAAATGATTGGTCATTTCTGCAGCATTGAAGGTACCCAAGAACACAGTGGCTTCCATCACTCTTAAATGGAAGAAGTTTTGAACCACCAAGCCTCTTCCAAGAGCCGGCGGCACACAATAATTCCCGGCTTCTCAAGCCTTATTGCTTAATTAATGGACTAAGTAATTTCTGATTTC
>NW_024605171.1:0-4246 GCF_018296145.1 Oncorhynchus tshawytscha | reverse complement strand
TGTCACGCCCTGGTCAAAGTATTTTGTGTTTATCTTTATGTATTTGGTCAGGCCAGGGTGTGGCATGGGGTTTTTGTAATTGTGGTGTGTTTGTCTTGGGGTTTTGGTGGTGGTATTGGGATTGTAGCTTAGTGGGTTGTCTAGCAAGGTCTATGGCTGTCTGGAGTGGTTCTCAATCAGAGGCAGGTGCTTATCGTTGTCTCTGATTGGGAACCATATTTAGGCAGCCATATTCTTTGAGTTTGTCGTGGGTGATTGTCCTTAGTGTCTTACTTGTACTCTCTGTTAGTTTGCACTAGATAGGCTGTTTTCGGTTTTCATTACGTTTATTGTTTTGTAGTGTTTAGTGTTTAGTCGTGTTTACGTTTCTTTGTTTAATAAATATGGATCGCAATCGACACGCTGCAGTTTGGTCCGACTCTCCTTCATCACCACTAGAAAACCGTTACAGAATCACCCACTACCAACGGACCAAGCAGCGTGTTAACAGGCAGAACCACAGGAGAGGCAACAGAGGCAGCAGCAGTAGGAGCAGCAGCAGCTGCAGTGGAGAGGCTGCACCACCTGGAGAAATGGACATGGGAGGAAGAACTGGACGGTAAAGGACCCTGGGCTCAGCCTGGAATATCGCGCCCCCAAGGAAGAACTGGAGGCGGCGAAAGCTGAGAGGCGCAGATATGAGGAGGCACGGCGTAGCGGATGGAAGCCTGAGAATCAGCCCCAAAATTTCTTATAGCCTTCCAGGGGAGAGTGTGGCAGAGTCAGGAGTCAGACCTGAGCCAACTCTCCTGTTTATCGTGAGGAGCCAAGGGAGGAGACCAGAACCAGAGACTGTGAAGGAGTTAATGGGGAAATTGGAGGAGAGAGAAATGAGGGAGTTGCTGTGTTGGTGCTTTTTGCATGGAATTCGCCCGATCGGAACGTGTTGGGGATTTGATGGCACCTGGGTTAGCGCTCCATACTGTCCCTGGAGGTGCGTGTTAGTCGGCTGGTGAAGTTGGTGCCAGCCCACGCACCAGGCCTCCTGTGCACATCCCCTAGCCTTGCACATCCTGTGCCAACACTGCTCCTCAAGATCTCCAGTGCACGCCTTCACGGTCTAGCTCCATCCTGTGCCACCTCCACACTCCAGTCCTCCGGTAGCAGCTCCCCGCTCCAGGCTTCCTGTGCGTGTCCTCGATCCAGTACCACCAGTTCCAGTACCATGCACCAGGCCTTCAGTGTGCTCGCCTGTTCAGCGCAGCCAGCGCTTTTCTCCTCTCCTGCGCTGCTGGAGTCTCCCCGCCTGTTTAGCGCAGCCAGAGCCTTTCTCCTCTACAGCGCTGCCGGATCCTCCGCCTGTTCAGCGCAGCCAGAGCCTTCCTCCTCTACAGCGCTGCCGGAGCCTCCCGCCTGTTTAGCGCAGCCAGAGCCTTCTCCTCTCCTACGCTGCCGGAGTCTCCCGCCTGTTCAGCGAGCCAGAGCTGCCAGCCTGCATGGAGAAGCCCGAGCTGCATGGAGCCTGCATGGAGCAGCCAGAGCTGTCAGTCTGCATGGAGCAGCCAGAGCTGTGGAGCAGTCTGCATGGAGCAGCCAGAGCTGCCAGTCTGCAAGGAGCAGCCAGAGCTGTCAGTCTGCATGGAGCAGCCAGAGATGTCAGTCTGCATGGAGCAGCCAGAGCTGCCAGTCTGCATGAAGCAGCCAGTCTGCATGGAGCAGCCAGAGCTGTCAGTCTGCATGGAGCAGCCAGAGATGTCAGTCTGCATGGAGCAGCCAGAGCTGCCAGTCTGCATGGAGCAGCCAGAGCTGCCAGTCTGCATGAAGCAGGCCAGAGCTGCCAGTCTGCATGGAGCTGCCAGTCTGCAAGGAGCAGCCAGAGCTGTCAGTCTACATGAAGCAGCCCGAGCTGCCAGTCTGCGAAGCAGCTGAAGTCTGGCACATGGAGCAGCCAGAGCTGCCAGTCTGCATGAAGCAGCCAGAGCTGTCAGGTCTGCATGGAACAGTCAGAACTGTCAGTCTGGGCATGGAGCAGCCAGAGCTGTCAGTTCACATGAAGCAGCCCGAGCTGCCAGTCTGCATGAAGCATTCAGCCTCACATGGAGCAGCCAGAGCTGTCAGGGGCCGCCACATGGAGCAGCCAGAGCTGTCAGTCTACATGAAGCAGCCCGAGCTGCTGAAGTCTGCACAACTAGCTGGCCTGGCAGGAGCAGTCTGCATGGAGAGCCAGTCTGCATGGAGCCAGTCTGCATGGAGCTGCCAGTCTGCATGGAGCTGCCAGTCTGCAAGGAGCAGCCAGAGCTGTCAGTCTACATGAAGCAGCCCGAGCTGCCAGTCTGCATGAAGCAGCCAGTCTACATGGAGCAGCCAGAGCTGCCAGTCTGCATGAAGCAGCCGAGCTGTCAGTCTGCATGGAACAGTCAGAACTGTCAGTCTGCATGGAGCAGCCAGAGCTGTCAGTTCACATGAAGCAGCCCGAGCTGCTGGTCTGCATGAAGCATTCAGTCTACATGAGCAAAGCCAGAGCTGTCACCGCATGGAGCAGCCAGAGCTGTCAGTCTACATGAAGTAGCCGAGCTGCCAGTCTGCATGAAGCAGCCAGTCTACATGGAGCAGCCAGAGATGTCAGTCTGCATGGAGCAGCCAGTCTGCATGGAGCAGCCAGTCTGCATGGAGCTGCCAGTCTGCAAGGAGCTGTCAGTCTGCACGGAGCTGTCAGTCTGCACGGAGCTGTCAGTCTGTAAGGAGCTGCCAGTCTGCAAGGAGCTGCCAGTCAGCACGGAGCCGCCAGAGCGGTCAGTCTGTAAGAAGCCGCCAGAGCTGTCAGCCTATATGGAGCAGCTAGTGCCGCCAGTCTGCCCAGCGCCGCCAGTGCCCCCCAGTCTGCCCAGCGCCAGTCAGTCTGCCCAGCATCGCCAGTCTGCCCAGCATCGCCAGTCTGCCCAGCGTCGTCAGTCTGCCCAGCGTCGTCAGTCTGCCCAGCACCGCCAGTCTGCCCAGCACCGCCAGTATGCCCAGCGCCGCCAGTCTGCCCAGCGCCGCCAGTCTGCCCAGCATCGCCAGTCTGCCCAGCGCCGCCAGTCTGCCCAGCGCCGCCAGTCTGCCCAGCGCCGCCAGTCTGCCCAGCGCCGCCAGATCTGCCAGTCAGCCAGACTCTTCCAGATCTGCCAGTCAGCCAGACTCTTCCAGATCTGCCAGTCAGCCAGACTCTTCCAGATCTGCCAGTCAACCAGACTCTTCCAGATCTGCCAGTCAACCAGACTCTTCCAGATCTGCCAGTCAACCAGACTCTTCCAGATCTGCCAGTCAACCAGACTCTTCCAGATCTGCCAGTCAACCAGACTCTTCCAGATCTGCCAGTCAGCCAGGATCTGCCAGTCAGCCAGGATCTGCCAGTCAGCCAGGATCTGCTGAAACCACCAGCCAGCCAGGAGCTGGTAGATCTATCTACCTGCCTGAGCTTCCTCTCACTCCTGAGCTTCCTCTCACTCCTGAGCTTCCTCTCACTCCTGAGCTTCCTCTCACTCCTGAGCTTCCTCTCACTCCTGAGCTTCCTCTCACTCCCGAGCTTCCCCTCAGTCCCGAGCTGCCTCGGTCCCGAGCTGTCCTTCAGTCCCGATCTGCTCCTCAGTCCAGTGGGGTTCTGGGTGGGGACTACTAGGCCATGGTCGGCGGCGAGGGTGGACTATCCAGGGACGAAGGGAGAGGGGACTAAGACATTAAAGGAGTGGGGTCCACGTCCCGCGCCGGAGCCGCCACCATGGACAGACGCCCACCCGGACCCTCCCTATTGTTTTGAGGTGCGTTCGGGAGTCCGCACCTTAGGGGGGGGGTTCTGTCACGCCCTGGTCAAAGTATTTTGTGTTTATCTTTATGTATTTGGTCAGGCCAGGGTGTGGCATGGGGTTTTTGTAATTGTGGTGTGTTTGTCTTGGGGTTTTGGTGGTGGTATTGGGATTGTAGCTTAGTGGGTTGTCTAGCAAGGTCTATGGCTGTCTGGAGTGGTTCTCAATCAGAGGCAGGTGCTTATCGTTGTCTCTGATTGGGAACCATATTTAGGCAGCCATATTCTTTGAGTTTGTCGTGGGTGATTGTCCTTAGTGTCTTACTTGTACTCTCTGTTAGTTTGCACTAGATAGGCTGTTTTCGGTTTTCATTACGTTTATTGTTTTGTAGTGTTTAGTGTTTAGTCGTGTTTACGTTTTGTTTAATAAATATGGATCGCAATCGACACGCTGCAGTTTGGTCCGACTCTCCTTCATCACCACTA
>NW_024605170.1:0-4245 GCF_018296145.1 Oncorhynchus tshawytscha | reverse complement strand
TTTCACTTTTGTATATTATCTACCTCACTTGCTTTGGCAATGTTAACACATGTTTCCCATGCCTGTCACGCCCTGGTCAAAGTATTTTGTGTTCATCTTTATGTATTTGGTCAGGCCAGGGTGTGGCATGGGGTTTTTGTAATTGTGGTGTGTTTGTCTTGGGGTTTTGGTGGTGGTATTGGGATTGTAGCTTAGTGGGTTGTCTAGCAAAGTCTATGGCTGTCTGGAGTGGTTCTCAATCAGAGGCAGATGCTTATCGTTGTCACACTGATTGGGAACCATATTTACAGCCATATTCTTTGAGTTTGTCGTGGGTGATTGTCCTTAGTGTCCTATGTGTACTCTCTGTTAGTTTGCACCAGATAGGCTGTTTCGGTTTTGTTTATTGTTTTTTGTGTCTGTTTCTTTTTGTTGTATTAAACATGGATCGCACCGACACGCTGCAGTTTGGTCCGACTCTCCTTCATCACCACTAGAAACCGTTACAGAATCACCCACCAACCAAGGACCAAGCGGCGTGGTAAACAGAGGCAGCAGCAACAGCAGCAGCAGGAGAAGCGACAGGTGCAGCATAAACAGCAGCAGCAGGAAGGCAGCAGCAGGAGCAAAGGCAGCAGCAGGAGAAGCAACAGAGGCAGCAGCATTGGGAGAGGCTGCACTCTTTGGATAAATGGACTTGGGAGGAGATCCTTGACGGACAAGGACCTGGGCAGAGCCATGGATGGAATTGGAGCTGTCGGCGAAGCAGAGTGCTGAGTCTGAGAGAGTGTGGAGGATGTATTGGACAGAGTAGAAAGAAAGGTGTGGGGTTTGGCACAGCATGCACGGCATACCAGTGCCAGCACCACGCATCAGGCCTACAGTGCGCCCATCTGTTCAGCGCTGCCGGAGCCTTTCTCCTCTTACAGTGTTGCTGGAGTCTCTCCGCCTCTGTTCAGCGCAGCCAGAGCCTTTCTCCTCTCCTGCGCGGCCGGAGTCTCGCCTGTTCAGCGCAGCCAGCGCTTTCTCCTCTCTCCTGCGCTGCTGGAGTCTCCCGCCTGTTTAACGCAGCCAGAGCCTTCCTCCTCTGGCCAGCGCTGCCGGAGCCTCCCGCCTGTTCAGCGCAGCCAGAGCCTTTCTTCCTCTACAGCGCTGCCGGAGCCTCCCGCCTGTTCAGCGCAGCCAGAGCCTTCCTCCTCTACAGCGCTGCCGGAGCCTCTCGCCTGTTTAGCGCAGCCAGAGCCTCCTCTCCTGCGCTGCCGGAGTCTCACGCCTATCTAGCGCTGTTAGAGTTTTCCTCATCTCCAGCGCTGCCGGAGTCTTCCGCCTGTTTAGGAGCAGCCAGAGCTGTCAGTCTGCATGGACAATCCAGATGTCAGTCTGCATGGGAGCAAAGTCAGAGCTGTCAGTCTGCATGGAGCATGGAACTGAGCTGTCACTCATGAAGCAGCCCGAGCTGCCAGTCTGCATGAAGCAGCCAGTCGCATGGAGCAGCCAGAGCTGTCAGTCCATGAAGCAGCCCAGCTGCCAGTCTGGGCAGGAAGCAGCCAGTCTACATGGAGTGCCAGGAGCTGTGTCAGTCCGCATGGAGCAGCCAGAGCTGTCAGTCCGCATGGAGCAGCCAGAGCTGTCAGTCTGCATGGAGCAGCCAGAGCTGTCAGTCCGCATGGAGCAGCCAGAGCTGTCAGTCTACATGAAGCAGCCCGAGCTGCCAGTCTGCATGAAGCAGCCAGTCTACATAGAGCAGCCAGAGCTGCCAGTCTGCATGAAGGAAAGCCAGAGCTGTCAGTCTGCATGAAGCAGTCAGAGCTGTCAGTCTGCATGGAGGAGCCAGAGCTGTCAGTCTACATGAAGCAGCCCGAGCTGCCAGTCTGCATGAAGCAGTCAGTCTACATGGAGCAGCCAGAGCTGTCAGTCCGCATGGAGCAGCCAGAGCTGTCAGTCTACATGAAGCAGCCGAGCTGCCAGTCTGCATGAAGCAGCCAGTCTACATGGAGCAGCCAGAGCTGTCAGTCTGCATGAAGCAGCCAGAGCTGTCAGTCTGCATGGAGCAGCCAGTCTGCATGGAGCAGCCAGTCTGCACGAGCTGTCAGTCTGCACGGAGCTGTCAGTCTGCACGAGCTGTCAGTCTGTAAGGAGCTGCCAGTCTGCAAGGAGCTGCCAGTCTGCAAGGAGCTGCCAGTCAGCACGGAGCCGCCAGAGCGGTCAGTCTGTAAGAAGCCGCCAGAGCTGTCAGCCTATATGGAGCAGTTAGTGCCGCCAGTCTGCCCAGCGCCTGCCAGTGCCCCCAGTCTGCCCAGCATCGCCAGTCTGCCCAGCGCCATCAGTCTGCCCAGCATCGCCAGTTCGCCCAGCACGCCAGTCTGCCCAGCATCGCCAGTCTGCCCAGCATCGCCAGTCTGCCCAGCACCGCGCCGGTCTGCTCAGCACGCCAGTCTGCCAGACTCTTCCAGATCTGCCAGTCAGCCAGACTCTTCCAGATCTGCCAGTCAACCAGACTCTTCCAGATCTGCCAGTCACCCAGACTCTTCCAGATCTGCCAGTCAACCAGATTCTTCCAGATCTGCCAGTCAACCAGACTCTTCCAGATCTGCCAGTCAACCAGACTCTTCCAGATCTGCCAGTCAACCAGACTCTTCCAGATCTGCCAGTCAACCAGACTCTTCCAGATCCGCCAGTCAGCCGGGGATCTTCCAGATCTGCCAGTCGGCCAGACTCTTCCAGATCTGCCAGTCAGCCAGACTCTTCCAGATCTTAGCCAGACTCTTAGATCTGCCAGTCAGCCAGGATCTTCCAGATCCGCCAGTCAGCCGGTCAGCCAGATCCGCCAGTCAGCCAGGATCCGCCAGTCAGCCAGGATCCGCCAGTCCATGATCCGCCAGTCAGCCAGGATCCGCCAGTCTCAGGATCCGCCAGAAGTGCCCAGTCAACCAGGATCCGCCCAGTCAGCCAGGATCCGCTAGTGCGGGGATCCGCCAGTCTGCCAGGATCCGCCAGTCTGCCAGGATCCGCCAGAACTGCCAGTCTGCCAGGATCCGCCAGTCTGCCAGGATCCGCCAGAACTGCCAGTCGGCCAGGATCTGCCAGTCGGCCAGGATCTGCCAGTCAGCCAGGATCTGCCAGTCGGCCAGGATCTGCCAGTCGGCCAGGATCTGCCAGTCGGCCAGGATCTGCCAGTCGCCAGATCTGCCAGTCGGCCAGGATCCGCCAGTCTGCCAGGATCAGTTAGATCCGCCAGTCTGCCAGGGAGTCCCAGGATCCAGTCTGCCAGGATCCGCCAGTCTGCCCAGGATCCGCCAGTCTGCCAGGATCCGCCAGTCAGCCAGGATCCGCCAGTCAGCCAGGATCCGCCAGTCTCCCAGGACCCACCAGTCAGCCAGGATCCGCCAGAAGTGCCAGTCAGCCAGGATCTGCCGGAACCACCAGCCAGCCAGGATCTGACCAGATCCATCAACCTGCCTGAGCTTCCTCTCACTCCTGAGCTTCCTCTCACTCCTGAGCCTTCCTCTCACTCCTGAGCTTCCTCTCACTCTGAGCTTCCTCTCACTCCTGAGCTTTCTCTCACTCCCGAGCTTCCTCAGTCCCGAGCTGCCCTCAGTCCCGAGCTGTCCTTCAGTCCCGATCTGCTCCTCAGTCCAGTGGGGTTCTGGGTGAGGACTACTAGGCCATGGTCGGGCGGCGGGTGGACTATCCAGGGACGGGGAGAGGGGACAAGACATTAAATGAGTGGGGTCCACGTCCCGCGCCCCGAGCCCGAGCCGCCACCATGGACAGAGCGCACCCGGACCCTCCCTATTGTTTTGAGGTGCGTTCTGGAGTCCGCACCTTAGGGGGTTCTGTCACGCCCTGGTCAAAGTATTTTGTGTTCATCTTTATGTATTTGGTCAGGCCAGGGTGTGGCATGGGGTTTTTGTAATTGTGGTGTGTTTGTCTTGGGGTTTTGGTGGTGGTATTGGGATTGTAGCTTAGTGGGTTGTCTAGCAAAGTCTATGGCTGTCTGGAGTGGTTCTCAATCAGAGGCAGATGCTTATCGTTGTCTCTGATTGGGAACCATATTTAGGCAGCCATATTCTTTGAGTTTGTCGTGGGTGATTGTCCTTAGTGTCCTATGTGTACTCTCTGTTAGTTTGCACCAGATAGGCTGTTTCGGTTTTGTTTATTGTTTTTTTGTAAGTTCGTGTTTCTTTGTTGTATTAAACATGGATCGCAATCGACACGCTGCAGTTTGGTCCGACTCTCCTTCATCACCACTAGAAAACCGTTACA
>NW_024605169.1:0-4244 GCF_018296145.1 Oncorhynchus tshawytscha | reverse complement strand
TGTAACGGTTTTCTAGTGGTGATGAAGGAGAGTCGGACCAAACTGCAGCGTGTCGATTGCGATCCATATTTATTAAACAAAACGTAAACACGACTAAACACTAAACACGACTAAACACTAAACACGACAAAAGAATAAACGTAATGAAAACCAAACAGCCTATCTAGTGCAAACTAACAGAGAGTACAAGTAAGACACTAAGGACAATCACCCACGACAAACTCAAAGAATATGGTTGCCTAAATATATTCCCAATCAGAGACAACGATAAGCACCTGCCTCTGGATACAGAACCACTCCAGACAGCCATAGACCTTGCTAGACAACCCACTAAGCTACAATCCTAATACCACCACCAAAACCCCAAGACAAACACACCACAATTACAAAAACCCCATGCCACCCCTGGCCTGACCAAATACATAAAGATAAACACAAAAATACTTTGACCAGGGCGTGACAGAACCCCTAGGTGACTCCTAACGCACTCTCAAAACAATAGAGGGTCCGGGTGGGCGTCTGTCCATGGTGGCGGCTCCGGGAAAAGATGTGGACCCCACTCTTTATTACAGTCTTTAGTCCTCTCTCCTTCGTCCCCTGGATAGTCCACCGCCGCCACCATGGCCTAGTAGTCCCCACCCAGAATCCCACTGGACTGAGGAGCAGATCGGGACTGAAGGACAGCTCGGGACCGAGGCAGCTCGGGACTGAGGGGAAGCTTCGGGAGTGAGAGAAAGCTCAGGAGTGAGGGAAGCTCAGGAGTGAGAGGAAGCTCAGGAGTGAGAGGAAGCTCAGGGTGAGGAGGAAGTTCAGGGTGAGAGCTCAGGAGTGAGAGGAAGCTCAGGCAGGTAGATAGATCTACCAGCTCCTGGCTGGCTGGTGGTTTCAGCAGATCCTGGCTGACTGGCAGATCCTGGCTGACTGGCAGATCCTGGCTGACTGGCAGATCTGGAAGAGTCTTGTTGACTGGCAGATCTGGAAGAGTCTGGTTGACTGGCAGATCTGGAAGAGTCTGGTTGACTGGCAGATCTGGAAGAGTCTGGTGACTGGCAGATCTGGAAGAGTCTGGTTGACTGGCAGATCTGGAAGAGTCTGGTTGACTGGCAGATCTGGAAGAGTCTGGTTGACTGGCAGATCTGGAAGGTCTGGCTGACTGGCAGATCTGGCGGCGCTGGGCAGACTGGCGCGCTGAGCAGACTGGCGATGCTGGGCAGACTGGCGGCGCTGGGCAGACTGGCGGCGCTGGGCAGACTGGCGGCTGGGCAGACTGGCGGTGCTGGGCAGACTGACGACGCTGGGCAGACTGGCGACGCTGGGCAGACTGGCGGCGCTGGGCAGACTGGCGATGCTGGGCAGACTGGGGGGCACTGGCGGCGCTGGGCAGACTGGCGGCACTAGCTGCTCCATAGGCTGACAGCTGGGGCACTGGCTCTGGCGGCTGGGCTGACTGGCAGCTCCTTGCAGACTGGCAGCTCCTTACAGACTGACTCCCGTGCAGACTGACAGCTCCGTGCAGACTGGCAGCTCCTTGCAGACTGGCAGCTCCATGCAGACTGGCAGCTCCATGCAGACTGGCAGCTCCATGCAGACTGGCAGCTCCATGCAGACTGGCTCTGGCTGCTTCATGCAGACTGACATCTCTGGCTGCTCCATGACTGGCTGCTTCATGCAGACTGGCAGCTCGGGCTGCTTCATGTAGACTGACAGCTCTGGCTGCTCATGCGGACGGACAGCTCTGGCTGCTCCATGTGACTGACTGCTTCATGCAGACTGGCAGCTCGGGCTGCTTCATGTAGACTGACAGCTCTGGCTGCTCCATGCAGACTGACAGCTCTGACTGTTCCATGACTCCCATGCAGACTGACAGCTGTAGACTGGCTGCTTCATGCAGACTGGCAGCTCTGGCTGCTTCATGTAGATTGACTGGCTGCTTCATGCAGACTGGCAGCTCAGACTGGCTGCTTCATGCAGACTGACAGCTCTGGCTTGCAGACTGGCAGCTCCTGCAGACTGGCAGCTGCTCCATGCAGACTGACAGCTCTGGCATGCAGACTGGCAGCTCTGCTCTATGCAGACTGACAGCTCTGGCTGCTTCATGCAGACTGACAGCTCTGGCTGCTCCATGTAGACTGGCTGCTTCATGCAGACTGGCAGCTCGGGCTGCTTCATGTAGACTGACAGCTCTGGCTGCTCCATGCGGACTGACAGCTCTGGCTGCTCCATGTAGACTGACTGCTTCATGCAGACTGGCAGCTTCATGTAGACTGACAGCTCTGGCTGCTCCATGCAGACTGACAGCTCTGACTGTTCCATGCAGACTGACAGCTCTGACTGTTCCATGCAGACTGGCAGCTCTGGCTGCTCCATGTAGACTGGCTGCGTCATGCAGACTGGCAGCTCGGGCTGCTTCATGTAGACTGACAGCTCTGGCTGCTCCTTGCAGACTGGCAGCTCCATGCAGACTGGCCGCTCTGGCTGCTCCATGCAGACTGACAGCTCTGGCTGCTTCATGCAGACTGGCAGCTCTGGCTGCTCCATGCAGACTGATGCAGCTCTGGCTGCTCCATGCAGACTGACAGCTCTGGCTGCTCCATGCAGACTGGCTGCTTCATGCAGACTGGCAGCTCTGGCTGCTCCATGCAGACTGACAGCTCTGGCTGCTCCATGTAGACTGGCTGCTTCATGCAGACTGGCAGCTCTGGCTGCTTCATGTAGACTGACAGCTCTGGCTGCTCCATGCGGACTGACAGCTCTGGCTGCTCCATGTAGACTGACTGCTTCATGCAGACTGGCAGCTCGGGCTGCTTCATGTAGACTGACAGCTCTGGCTGCTCCATGCAGACTGACAGCTCTGACTGTTCCATGCAGACTGACAGCTCTGGCTGCTTCATGCAGACTGGCAGCTCTGGCTGCTCCATGTAGACTGGCAGCTCTGGCTGCGCTGAACAGGCGGGAGACTCCGGCAGCGTAGGAGAGGAGAAAGGCTCTGGCTGCGCTAAACAGGCGGGAGGCTCCGGCAGCGCTGTAGAGGAGAAAGGCTCTGGCTGCGCTAAACAGGCGGGAGGCTCCGGCAGCGCTGTAGAGGAGGAAGGCTCTGGCTGCGCTAAACAGGCGGGAGACTCCGGCAGCGCTGGAGATGAGGAAGGCTCTAACAGCGCTAGATAGGCGGGAGACTCCGGCAGCGCAGGAGAGGAGAAAGGCTCTGGCTGCGCTAAACAGGCGGGAGGCTCCGGCAGCGCTGTAGAGGAGGAAGGCTCTGGCTGCGCTGAACAGGCGGGAGGCTCCGGCAGCGCTGGAGATGAGGAAAGCTCTAACAGCGCTAGAGAGGCGAGGCGCACTGTAGGCCTGATGCGTGGTGCTGGTACTGGTGGTACTGGACCGAGGACACGCACAGGAAGCCTGGAGCGGGGAGCTGCTACCGGAGGACTGGAGTGTGGAGGTGGCACAGGATGGGCTAGACCGTGAAGGCGTACTGGAGATCTTGAGAGCAGTGTTGGCACAGGATGTGCAAGGCTAGGGATGTGCACAGGAGGCCTGGTGCGTGAGGCTGGCACCAACTTCACCAGCCGACTAACACGCACCTCAGGACGAGTATGGAGCGCTAACCCAGGTGCCATCAAATCCCCAACACGTTCCGTCGGGGCGAATTCCATGCAAAAGCACCAACACAGCAACTCCCTCATTTCTCTCTCCTCCAATTTCCCCATTAACTCCTTCACAGTCTCTGGTTCTGGTCTCCTCCTTGGCTCCTCACGATAAACAGGGAGAGTTGGCTCAGGTCTGACTCCTGACTCTGCCACACTCTCCCTGAGCCTAAGAAATTTTGGGGCTGATTCTCAGGCTTCCATCCGCTACGCCGTGCTGCCTCCTCATATCTGCGCCTCTCAGCTTTCGCCGCCTCCAGTTCTTCCTTGGGGCGGCGATATTCTCCAGGCTGAGCCCAGGGTCCTTTACCGTCCAGTTCTTCCTCCCATGTCCATTTCTCCAGGTGGTGCAGCCTCTCCCACTGCAGCTGCTGCTGCTCCTGCTGCTGCTGCCTCTGTTGCCTCTCCTGTGGTTCCTGCCTGTTAACACGCTGCTTGGTCCGTTGGTGGTGGGTGATTCTGTAACGGTTTTCTAGTGGTGATGAAGGAGAGTCGGACCAAACTGCAGCGTGTCGATTGCGATCCATATTTATTAAACAAAACGTAAAACACGACTAAACACTAAACACGACTAAACACTAAACACGACAAAACAATAAA
>NW_024605168.1:0-4242 GCF_018296145.1 Oncorhynchus tshawytscha | reverse complement strand
TCTGAAATATAAAATATATTTTGATTTGCTTAACACTTTTTTGGTTTCTACATGATTCCATGTGTTTTTTTTGTAGTTTTGATATCTTCACTATTATTCTACAATGTAGGAAATAGTAAAAATAAAGAAAAACTGCAATGAGTAGGTGTGTCCAAACTATTGACTGTTACTATAGGTTTGGGAGTGTCAAGTATTGGTATGGAACTCTTCTGAGGAATACAATCATTACACAAACATGTCTTTCTGAGGAATTATACCTCATCTGCATTGTTCCCACCTCTGGGGAGTAGAAGTGTTTTGAACACATCCTGTAGGTCTGGTGATCTGATTGGAAGTTAACTATTGGTCAACAACTCAGTTTGAATATCGTCAGAACAAATGGTTTTAAAAGGTTCTCATGTCTCTTTTTGATGCTGTCCTGAGGTGTTCCATCTCTAAATGATCATTCATTTAAAAGTTTGCTTTTGCGTTGTATAATGGAATTAATTCATTTTACAATGTTATTAAATGCCTTTGATTTAACTTTCAGACCAATGTTTTATAGTCAACTATAACTCATAGCCTAATACTTTATTGCACAATGCTAATTAACTTATGGAATGTACTAGACTTCGTTATTATACAAATGACATTGGTCTGACTATGGCTCCTGGTGAGGAATATATTGTTACAACCCTACAAACAAACTATTGCTTCCTTCATAAGATGGTGAGGGACATGCTGGCTTCACAAATATGACTGTGCAGGAATACATTTCTTATCTCAATCAAATATCAAGCACCTGTTTTTTTTAGCTGGCTGTCACCTCATGCATCTCTTTCTGGAACATCTGTATATACAGTGCATTTGGAAGTATTCAGACCCTTTGACTTTATCCACATTCTGTTACGTTACAGCCTTATTCAAAAATGTATTTAAAAAACAACATCCGCATGAATCTATTCACAATTTCCCATAGTGACGATGCAAAAACAGGTTTTTAGAATTTTCTGCGAGTCTGTGTGTATGTATGTATGTATATATGTATATATGTATATATATATACATACATATGGAAAAAGAGAAATTCCTTATTTGCATAAGTATTCAGACCCTTTGCTATGAGACTCGAAATTGAGCTTGGGTGCATCCTGTTTCCATTGATAATCCTTGAGATTTCTACAACTTGACTGGAGTCCACCTGTGGTCAATTCAATTGATTGAACATGATTTGGAAAGACACATGTCTATATAAAGGTCCCACAGTTGACAGTGCATGTCAGAGCAAAAACAAGCCATGAGGTTGAAGGAATTGTCCGTAGAGCTCCGAGACAGGATTGTGTCAAGGCACAGATCTGGGGAAGGGTACCAAAAAATATCTGTCGCATAGAAGGTCCCCAAGAACACAGTGGCCTCATCATTCTTAAATGGAAGAAGTTTGGAACCACCTAGACTCTTCCTCGAGCAGGCCGCAAAGCCAAACTGAGCAATCGGCGGAGAAGGGCCTTGGTCAGGGAGGTTTAACCTACAGTGTTAAAAATATAAATAAATGTAATTCCCTAACACTGAGTAAGTGTAACAGCATCAGCACTAACAAAGTGGTCATTTATGTCAGAATTTTAAACACCCATGGTGTTAGGGACCCAACACTTTTGCTGTGTACTGGGCCGAACTGAGCCAGCCTGTACTGAGATGGCCTGGTTACATTGTTGGAACCAGTTTGGTTCGGGTCAGGATGATAAAAGTGACTTAAAACAAGCAGGGAATGAGAGTATAACTTCATCATTTTATACATTTATTTTTTAATTATGTATGCTTAATTTAATTAATACATGAGGTAGACAAGGCTTCAACCAAAATGAGATGTGGCAAATATCACAAGAAGACTAGAGATAAAAATTATTAGCTTTTAATCGTAAATGAGAGTCACACCTATTGTTCTCTCATATTATTCTGACACTTGTTTACTGTTCATCAACATTTCAGTGTCACATCATTTAGCAAGAGAACTCATTTTCACCAGGAGTCCCTGTAGTCCAGTTATATGGCACCAGCAATGAATCTGTAAAAAATACCCTGTATTTCTTAACATCCATTAACACGTACAAAGGTAATAATAACATCAACAAGTGTTCTTAGTCTGTGAGAGACACCATGTGGCGGTGTGTGTTGGTTTAACAGTTAACACTCGTGATACAGCGATAACATTCTGACTGAACCCACAGTGAGATTTCCCTTTATCTGATTGAATTAAGACATTAGTTTATTGAAGCCCCAAAAATGATCGTGCTCAATAAAACATTTTATAGATTGAAGCATGTTTACTAGCGCATGCCTCCAGAATCATTGGGTCATGTTCATCAGGGCACTCAATGGAAAACATTTTAAAAAGCTGCACAAAGCACAACAAAAATAAACCTAAACTGGAAAAGTCCAGGTAGGTCCTCAGTTTTCTTCCAATTAGTGCCTAATGAACTGGACCCTGGTCTAGGACTTTGGCTTATCTAAATAGCCACGCTGTTCTCCACCAAAGCAGGGTCCATGTAGGTGTATGGCACTGGTAGTCCAGAGTTCCTGGCCTTGACGGTCTCGCTGAAGACCTTCAGATCCATCTGGAATTTCTGAATCATCCTGCAGGGTGGTATCTCGTTGAAGTGCTCCTCTGGGTACTGGCCAAGGGTCACCTGCATATGGAGAATAATTGAAGTTAGCAAAATATTGCTAGTTACAAAATCATTAACATTAAAAAGCACATGTTGTCATGATGTTGCCCTCTTTGGGTACAGCGAGCACCCCTCCCTCTGCACCAGCCCTTTTCTATGCACCATCCCCCTACCCCCCTGTCTTCTACACCCAGGCTGCTGTGGTCAGAGAGAGGTCGTAAATTCCTGGAGGAGATTATACCACAGTATAGTGAGAGAGTAAAGTTTTCATAGAAGAGAACAAAGGAATTTCTTCCTCCTCACAGAACTTGAGGTCCGAACAACATTTATGTCCTGGAGATGGTATAAAAGATCGGCGAAGAATCCAGCTACGAACTGGTCCTTTTGGTACAATTTTGTGAAACTCATGGGAGACAATACCATAAAGGGCTATTACCATAAAGCTGTTTATATAATAACCTCAGATATGAGGTTTACATCTAATTGTTATATAAGATGAATGAGTGAGGATGATACTGTTTGTAAAATTATGTAATGTGATTTTGGACTGTTTAATGAAGGAAACTCCACTTTCCTTTTGAGTTTAACTAAATCAGAGGACCGCCCATGAGCACAGTTAGGACCTGGCGTCATGAGACAGCCTTTTTCTGCTCTCCCGAATAAAAGCCCCACCTTGAGAATTTCTCAACAGACCATGTTTCTCTCAATTACGAGAGGACAAAGGTTGCAGACCAGCTTACCTCGATAACGAGAGGGCCAAGGTTTGAGACCAGACTGCTGAATCTTTTAACCATCCCACGTGGTTAAACTCTTAGACTATCGATACCGACAGAATAAGAACAAGTCTTTGATATTAATTACTAGTCTGCAGCTAGGAATTCGGTATCATTGAACACGAAGACCGACAACCGCCGAAACATCTATCCATAACAACATGAATGAATGTCACTCTGAACTATCCATTCTAACCATGACAGAGAGGGCGGACAGACTCTCCAACAGAAACAAACTTTTCAACAGAGACCCCGATGACACACTGAGCGTAAATATATATATTGATTGCAATTGTTCCTGAATGAGTGAGCGTTCATGTGCAAAGGATTAGCATTTCAATTGTTATAATTATCAACTGTGTGCTGTCTTATCTCAGTCGACCCCCACTTTCCTTTTGTACACCAAGCTGCGAAGCCGGTTTATCCCACTAGGGAAACTCCGTTATCATATCCTTGTAACTATCTACTGTTTGTTTATGCATTTCTGTGAATTACTTAGTCAGTAAATAAATTATTTAATTCAATTGAGGTATGGATGACTCATAGTGAAGACTGGGTTCGTGCAGATAACCAACAATTTACGATGTTTGGAATGAGACTAAAGTGACTAATGTGAGGTAAAGTAAATAGTTCATTAATTAAGAAGACTAATTGATCAGATATTAAAATATCTGAAAAGTTGTATGAGGAAAATTATAACTTTGTAATCTGAATATTTTCCTTGGTGCCCCGACTTCCTAGTTAATTACAGTTACATGATTAATCAGTTTAATCGCGTAATAATAATTACAGAGAGTTATTTGATAAATAAGTCTACAGTCTAATGA
>NW_024605167.1:0-4238 GCF_018296145.1 Oncorhynchus tshawytscha | reverse complement strand
TATTTTGTGTTCATCTTTATGTATTTGGTCAGGCCAGGTGTGGCATGGGGTTTTTTGTAATTGTGGTGTGTTTGTCTTTGGGGTTTTGGTGGTGGTATTGGGATTGTAGCTTAGTGGGTTGTCTAGCAAAGTCTATGGCTGTCTGAGTGGTTCTCAATCAGAGGCAGATGCTTATCGTTGTCTCTGATTGGGAACCATATTTAGCCATATTCTTTGAGTTTGTCATGGGTGATTGTCCTTAGTGTCCTATGTGTACTCGTTGTTAGTTTGCACCAGATAGGCTGTTTCGGTTTCGTTTATTGTTTTTTTTTGTAAGTTCGTGTTTCTTTGTTATATTAAACATGGATCGCAATCGACACGCTGCAGTTTGGTCCGACTCTCTTTCATCACCACTAGAAAACCGTTACAGAATCACCCACCAACCAAGGACCAAGCGGCGTGGTAAACAGAGGCAGCAGCAACAGCAGCAGCAGGAGAAGCGACAGGTGCAGCAGGAGCAACAGCAGCAGCAGCAAAGGCAGCAGCAGGAGCAAAGGCAGCAGCAGGAGAAGCAACAGAGGCAGCAGCAGCATTGGGAGAGGCTGCACTCTTTGGATAAATGGACTTGGGAGGAGATCCTTGACGGACAAGGACCCTGGGCAGAGCCATGGATGGAATTGGGAGCTGTCGGAGAAGCAGAGTGCTGAGTCTGAGAGTGTGGAGGATGTATTGGACAGAGTAGAAAGAAAGGTGTGGGCTTGGCATAGCATGCACGGCATACCAGTGCCAGCACCACGCATCAGGCCTACAGTGCGTCCCACCTGTTCAGCGCTGCCGGAGCCTTTCTCCTCTACAGCGCTGCTGGAGTCTTCCCGCCTGTTCAGCGCAGCCAGAGCCTTTCTCTCTCCTGCGCGGCCGGAGTCTCCCGCCTGTTCAGCGCAGCCAGTCTGCAAAGGAGCTGCCAGTCTGTAAGGAGCTGCCAGTCTGTAGGGAGCTGCCAGTCTGCACGGAGCTGCCAGTCTGCACGGAGCTGCTCTGCACGGAGCTGCCGGTCTGCACGAGCTGCCGGTCTGCACGGAGCTGCAGGTCTGCACGGAGCTGCCAGTCTGCAACGGAGCTGTCAGTCTGCACGGAGCTGCCAGTCTGCACGGAGCTGCCAGTCTGCACAGAGCTGCCAGTCTGCACAGAGCCGCCAGAGCTGCCAGTCTGTAAGAAGCCGCCAGAACTGTCAGCCTACATGGAGCAGCCAGAGCTGTCAGTCTGCATGAAGCAGCCAGAGATGTCAGTCTGCATAGAGCAGCCAGTCTGCATGGAGCAGCCAGTCTGCAAGGAGCTGTCAGTCTGCAAGGAGCTGTCAGTCTGCAAGGAGCTGCCAGTCTGCAAGGAGCTGTCAGTCTGCACGGAGCTGCCAGTCTGCACGGAGCTGCCAGTCTGCACGGAGCTGCCAGTCTGCACGGAGCTACCAGTCTGCACGGAGCTACCAGTCTGCAAGGAGCTGCCAGTCTGCAAGGAGCTGCCAGTCTGCACAGAGCCGCCAGAGCTGTCAGTCTGCACATGGAGCAGCCAGAGCTGTCAGTCTGGAGCATGAAGCTGTCAGTCTGCATGAAGCCCAGAGATGTCAGTCTGCATAGAGCAGCCAGTCTGCATGGAGCAGCCAGTCTGCAAGGAGCTGTCAGTCTGCAAGGAGCTGTCAGTCTGCAAGGAGTTGTCAGTCTGCAAGGAGCTGTCAGTCTGCAAGGAGCTGTCAGTCTGCAAGGAGCTGTCAGTCTGCAAGGAGCTGTCAGTCTGCACGGAGCTGTCTGCACGGAGCGTCTCTGCAAGGAGCTGTCAGTCTGCAAGGAGCTGCCAGGCTGCAAGGAGCAGCCAGTCAGCACGGAGCCGACAGAGCTGTCAGTCTGTAAGAAGCCGCCAGAGCTGTCAGCCTATATGGAGCAGCTAGTGCTGCCAGTCTGCCCAGCGCCGCCAGTGCCCCCGCCTCCGCCCAGCGTCACCAGTCTGCCCAGCACGCCAGTCTGCCCAGCATCGCCAGGCTGCCCAGCACTGCCAGTTGCCTAGCCGCCAGTCTGCCCAGCGCCGCCAGTCTGCCCAGCACGCCAGTCTGCCCAGCATCGCCAGGCTGCCCAGCACTGCCAGTCTGCCTAGCGTCGCCAGTCTGCCCAGCGCCGCCAGGCTGCCCAGCGCCGCCAGATCTGCCAGTCTGCCAGCCACCAGACTCCAGATTCCCAGATCTGCCAGTCAGCCAGTCTCTTCCAGATCTGCCAGTCAACCAGACTCTTCCAGATCTGCCAGTCAACCAGACTCTTCCAGATCTGCCAGTCAACCAGACCCTTCCAGATCTGCCAGTCAACCAGACTCTTCCAGATCTGCCAGTCAACCAGACTCTTCCAGATCTGCCAGTCAACCAGACTCTTCCAGATCTGCCAGTCAGCCAGACTCTTCCAGATCTGCCAGTCAGCCAGTCTCAGATCTGCCAGTTCCCAGATCTGCCAGTCAACCAGACTCTTCCAGATCTGCCAGTCAACCAGACCCTTCCAGATCTGCCAGTCAACCAGACTCTTCCAGATCTGCCAGTCAACCAGACTCTTCCAGATCTGCCAGTCAACCAGACTCTTCCAGATCTGCCAGTCAACCAGACTCTTCCAGATCTGCCAGTCAACCAGACTCTTCCAGATCTGCCAGTCAACCAGACTCTTCCAGATCTGCCAGTCAACCAGACTCTTCCAGACTGCCAGTTCTTCAGATCCGCCAGTCAGCCGGGATCTGCCAGAACTCCAGTCGGCCAGGATCCGCCAGTCAGCCAGGATCCGCCAGTCTGCCAGGATCAGTTAGATCCGCCATTCAGCCAGGATCCGCCAGTCTGCCAGGATCCGCCAGTCAGCCAGATCCGCCAGTCAGCCAGGATCCGCCAGTCAGCCAGGATCCGCCAGTCCATGATCCGCCAGTCAGCCAGGATCCGCCAGTCTTTCAGGATCCGCCAGAAGTGCCAGTCAACCAGGATCCGCCAGTCAGCCAGGATCCGCTAGTCTGCCAGGATCCGCCAGTCTGCCAGGATCCGCCAGTCTGCCAGGATCCGCCAGAACTGCCAGTCTGCCAGGATCCGCCAGTCTGCCAGGATCCGCCAGAACTGCCAGTCGGCCAGGATCTGCCAGTCGGCCAGGATCTGCCAGTCAGCCAGGATCTGCCAGTCGGCCAGGATCTGCCAGTCGGCCAGGATCTGCCAGTCGGCCAGGATCTGCCAGTCGGCCAGGATCCGCCAGTCTGCCAGGATCCGCCAGTCTGCCAGATCCGCCAGTCTGCCAGGATCCGCCAGTCTGCCAGGATCCGCCAGTCAGCCAGGATCCGCCAGTCAGCCAGGATCCGCCAGTCTCCCAGACCCACCAGTCAGCCAGATCCGCTAGAAGTGCCAGTCAGCCAGGATCTGCCGGAACCACCAGCCAGCCAGGATCTGGTAGATCCATCAACCTGCCTGAGCTTCCTCACTCCTGAGCTTCCTCTCACCCTGAGCTTCCTCTCACTCCTGAGCTCACTCCTGAGCTTTCTCTCACTCCCGAGCTTCCCCCTCAGTCCCGAGCTGCCTCAGTCCCGAGCTGTCCTTCAGTCCCGATCTGCTCCTCAGTCCAGTGGGGTTCTGGGTGAGGACTACTAGGCCATGGTCGGCGGCGAGGGTGGACTATCCAGGGACGAAGGGAGAGGGACTAAGACATTAAATGAGTGGGGTCCACGTCCCGCGCCCGAGCCGCCACCATGGACAGACGCCCACCCGGACCCTCCCTATTGTTTTGAGGTGCCTGGAGTCCGCACCTTAGGGGGGTTCTGTCACGCCCTGGTCAAAGTATTTTGTGTTCATCTTTATGTATTTGGTCAGGCCAGGGTGTGGCATGGGGTTTTTGTAATTGTGGTGTGTTTGTCTTGGGGTTTTGGTGGTGGTATTGGGATTGTAGCTAGTGGTTGTCTAGCAGTCTATGGTTGTTGAGTGGTTCTCAATCAGAGGCAGATGCTTACGTTGTCTCTGATTGGGAACCATATTTAGCAGCCATATTCTTTGAGTTTGTCGTGGGTGATTGTCCTTAGTGTCCTATGTGTACTCGTTGTTAGTTTGCACCAGATAGGCTGTTTCGGTTTCGTTTTATTGTTTTTTGTAAGTTCGTGTTTCTTTGTTATATTAAAATGGATCGCAATCGATACGCTGCAGTTTGGTCCACTTCCTTCATCACCACTAGAAAACCGTTACAGAAGCTGGCCAAATGATGTTCACGGTG
>NW_024605166.1:0-4238 GCF_018296145.1 Oncorhynchus tshawytscha | reverse complement strand
ACATTTAATAGTTGTTATTTAATTGTACATCATTATGAATGGTTTATCCTTTAATAGTTGTTATTGTAACGGTTTTCTAGTGGTGATGAAGGAGAGTTTGACCAAAACTGCAGCGTGTCGCATTGCGATCCATATTTATTAAACAAAACGAAACACGACTAAACACTAAACACGACTAAACACTAAACACGACAAAACAATAAACGTAATGAAAACCGAAAACAGCCTATCTAGTGCAACCAACAGAGAGTACAAGTAAGACACTAAGGACAATCACCCACGACAAACTCAAAGAATATGGCTGCCTAAATATGGTTCCCAATCAGAGACAACGATAAGCACCTGCCTCTGATTGAGAACCACTCCAGACAGCCATAGACCTTGCTAGACAACCCACTAAGCTACAACCAATACCACCACCAAAACCCCAAGACAAACACACCACAATGCAAAAAACCCCATGCCACACCCTGGCCTGACCAAATACATAAAGATAAACACAAAAATACTTTGACCAGGGCGTGACAGAACCCCCTAAGGTGCGGACTCCCGAACGCACCTCAAAACAATAGGAGGGTCCGGGTGGGCGTCTGTCCATGGTGGCGGCTCCCGGCGCGGGGCGTGGACCCCACTCCTTTAATGTCTTAGTCCCCTCCCTTCGTCCCTGGATAGTCCACCCTCTGCCCGCCGACCATGGCCTAGTAGTCCCCACCCAGAATCCCACTGGACTGAGGAGCAGATCGGGACTGAAGGACAGCTCGGGACCGAGGCAGCTCGGGACTGAGGGAAGCTCGGGAGTGAGAGAGAAGCTCAGGAGTGAGAGGAAGCTCAGGAGTGAGAGGAAGCTCAGGAGTGAGAGGAAGCTCAGGAGTGAGAGGAATCAGGAGTGAGAGGAAGCTCAGAGTGAGAGGAAGCTCAGGGAGGCAGGAAGCTCAGGCAGGTAGATAGATCTACCAGCTCCTGGCTGGCTGGTGGACTTTCAGCAGATCCTGGCTGACTGGCAGATCCTGGCTGACTGGCAGATCCTGGCTGACTGGCAGATCTGGAAGAGTCTTGTTGACTGGCAGATCTGGAAGAGTCTGGTTGACTGGCAGATCTGGAAGAGTCTGGTTGACTGGCAGATCTGGAAGAGTCTGGTTGACTGGCAGATCTGGAAGAGTCTGGTTGACTGGCAGATCTGGAAGAGTCTGGTTGACTGGCAGATCTGGAAGAGTCTGACTGACTGGCAGATCTGGAAGAGTCTGGCTGACTGGTAGATCTAGCGGCGCTGGGCAGACTGGCGGCGCTGGGCAGACTGGCGGCGCTGGGCAGACTGGCGTTGCTGGAGCAGACTGGCGGCGCTGGGCAGACTGGCGCTGGGCAGACTGGCGGTGCTGGGCAGACTGGCGGTGCTGGGCAGACTGGCTGGGCAGACTGACGACGCTGGGCAGACTGGCGATGCTGGGCAGAACTGGCGGCTGGGCAGACTGACGGCGCTGGGCAGACTGGCGACGCTGGGCAGACTGGCGATGCTGGGCAGACTGACGGCGCTGGGCAGACTGGCGACGCTGGGCAGACTGGGGGCACTGGCGGGCGCTGGGCAGACTGGCGGCACTAGCTGCTCCATATAGGCTGAAAGCTCTGGCGGCTTCTTACAGACTGACCGCTCTGGCGGCTCCGGGCTGACTGGCAGCTCCTTGCAGACTGGCAGCTCCTTACAGACTGGCAGCTCCGTGCAGACTGACAGCTCCGTGCAGACTGACAGCTCCTTGCAGACTGGCAGCTCCATGCAGACTGGCAGCTCCATGCAGACTGGCAGCTCCATGCAGACTGGCTGCTCTATGCAGACTGACAGCTCTGGCTGCTTCATGCAGACTGACATCTCTGGCTGCTCCATGTAGACCGGGCTGCTTCATGCAGACTGGCAGCTCGGGCTGCTTCATGTAGACTGACAGCTCTGGCTGCTCCATGCGGACTGACAGCTCTGGCTGCTCCATGTAGACTGACTGCTTCATGCAGACTGGCAGCTCCGGGCTGCTTCATGTAGACTGACAGCTCTGGCTGCTCCATGCAGACTGACAGCTCTGACTGTTCCATGCAGACTGACAGCTCTGGCTGCTTCATGCAGACTGGCAGCTCTGGCTGCTCCATGTAGACTGGCTGCTTCATGCAGACTGGCAGCTCGGGCTGCTTCATGTAGACTGACAGCTCTGGCTGCTCCTTGCAGACTGGCAGCTCCATGCAGACTGGCCGCTCTGGCTGCTCCCATGCAGACTGACAGCTCTGGCTGCTTCATGCAGACTGGCAGCTCTGGCTGCTCCATGCAGACTGGCAGCTCAGCTCTCCATGGACTGCTCCATGCAGACTGACAGCTCTGGCTGCTCCATGCAGACTGGCTGCTTCATGCAGACTGGCAGCTCTGGCTGCTCCATGCAGACTGACAGCTCTGGCTGCTCCATGTAGACTGGCTGCTTCATGCAGACTGGCAGCTCGGGCTGCTTCATGTAGACTGACAGCTCTGGCTGCTCCATGCGGACTGACAGCTCTGGCTGCTCCATGTAGACTGACTGCTTCATGCAGACTGGCAGCTCGGGCTGCTTCATGTAGACTGACAGCTCTGGCTGCTCCATGCAGACTGACAGCTCTGACTGTTCCATGCAGACTGACAGCTCTGGCTGTTTCATGCAGACTGGCAGCTCTGGCTGCTCCATGTAGACTGGCAGCTCTGGCTGCGCTGAACAGGTGGAGACTCCGACAGCGTGGGGAGAAGGCTCTGGCTGCGCTAAACAGGCGGGGAGGCTCCGGCAGCGCTGTAGAGGAGAAAGGCTCTGGCTGCTAAACAGGCGGAGGCTCCCGGCAGCTGTAGAGGAGGAAGGCTCTGGCTGCGCTAAACAGGCGGGAGACTCTGGGCAGCTGGAGATGAGGAAGGCTCTAACAGCGCTAGATAGGCGAGGCGCACTGTAGGCCTGATGCGTGGTGCTGGTACTGGTGGTACTGGACCGAGGACACGCACAGGAAGCCTGGAGCGGGGAGCTGCTACCGGAGGACTGGAGTGTGGGGGGTGGCACAGGATGGGCTAGACCATGAAGGCGTACTGGAGATCTTGAGAGCAGTGTTGGCACAGGATGTGCAAGGCTAGGGATGTGCACAGGAGGCCTGGTGCGTGAGGCTGGCACCAACTTCACCAGCCGACTAACACGCACCTCAGGACGAGTATGAGCGCTAACCCAGGTGCCATCAAATCCCCAACACGTTCCGTCGGGGGCGAATTCCATGCAAAAGCACCAACACAGCAACTCCCCTCATTTCTCTCTCCAATTTCCCCATTAACTCCTCCTTCACAGTCTCTGGTTCTGGTCTCCTCCTTGGCTCTCACGATAAACAGGGAGAGTTGGCTCAGGTCTGACTCCTGACTCACCCACACTCTCCCCTGAGCCCCCCAAGAAATTTTGGGGCTGATTCTCAGGCTTCCCATCCGGGCTACGCCGTGCTGCCTCATCTGCGCCTCTCAGCTTTCGCCGCCCAGTTCTTCCTTGGGGCGGCGATATTCTCCAGGCTGCCCAGGGTCCTTACCGTCAGTTCTTCCTCCCATGTCCATTTCTCCAGGTGGTGCAGCCTCTCCCTGCAGCTGCTGCTGCTCCTGCTGCTGCTGCCTCTGTTGCCTCCTGTGGTTCCTGCCTGTTAACACACTGCTTGGTCCGTTGGTGGTGGGTGATTCTGTAACGGTTTTCTAGTGGTGATGAAGGAGAGTCGGACCAAACTGCAGCGTGTCGATTGCGATCCATATTTATTAAACAAAACGTAAACACGACTAAACACTAAACACGACTAAACACTAAACACGGTGAAACAATAAACGAATGAAAACCGAAAACAGCCTATCTAGTGCAAACTAACAGAGAGTACAAGTAAGACACTAAGGACAATCACCCACGACAAACTCAAGAATATGGCTGCCTAAATATGGTTCCCAATCAGAGACAACGATAAGCACCTGCCTCTGATTGAGAACCACTCCAGACAACCATAGACCTTGCTAGACAACCCACTAAGCTACAATCCCAATACCACCACAAAACCCCAAGACAAACACACCACAATTACAAAAACCCCATGCCCACACCCTGGCCTGACCAAATACATAAAGATAAACACAAAATACTTTGACCAGGGCGTGACAGTTATTTACTCAGCATCATTATGAATGGTTTAACCTTATTAATAGTTGTTATTTACTCAGCATCATTATGAATGGTTTA
>NW_024605165.1:0-4237 GCF_018296145.1 Oncorhynchus tshawytscha | reverse complement strand
TAGAACACTACTTTAGACAAGAGCCCTATTCCCTATATAGATGCACTACTTTAGACCAGAGCCCTATTCCCTATATAGTGCACTACTTTAGACCAGAGCCCTATTCTCTATATAGTGCACTACTTTATTCCCTATATAGAACACTACTTTAGACCAAAGCCTATTCCCTATAAAGTGCACTTCTTTGGACCAGGGTGCCACTTGAGTGTAATTTGAGTGACAACTCATTGAGTTCCATTATGGATCTGTAGGCAGAGTGAAATGACTGTCAGACAGACAGAGGCAGGGGGATGGCTCTGATTGGCTCACAGACTTCCAGTGATATTGACAGACAAACAGATAGGAGAGACAGGGGGATGGGTTGTACTAATTGGCTCATAGACTTCCAGTGATATTGACAGATAGGAGAGACAGGGGATAGGCTCTGATTGGCTCATAGACTTCCAGTGATATTGACAGATAGGAGAGACAGGGGGAAGGCTCTGATTGGCTCATAGACTTCCAGTGATATTGACAGACAGGAGAGACAGGGGAAGGCTCTGATTGGCTCATAGACTTCCAGTGATATTGACAGATAGGAGAGACAGGGGGAAGGCTCTGATTGGCTCATAGACTTCCAGTGATATTGACAGACAGGAGAGACAGGTTGTCAATGTGGAGATGGCCTCCATTAGAACAGAACAGAATATTTTCATGTTCAATTCTGTCTTCCATTTGGTAGGAGCTGACTCATTTGTAAAGCTAATTTAGAACACCTCTCTCTCTCTCCCCCATCTCTCTCTCTGCCTCCCACCCCCTTCTCTGCCTCCTCTCTCTCTCCCCCTCCGCCCCGTCTCTCACTCGCTCTCTCTCTCTGCTCCCACCCCCTTCTCTCTGCCTCCTCTCCCTCCCCCTCGCCCCCCCCCTCTCTCTGCCTCCCACCTCCTTCTCTCTGCCTCCTCTCCCTCCCCCCCCCTCTCTCTCTGCCTCCCACCTCCTCTCTCTGCCTCTCCCTCCCCGCCCCTCTTCTCTCTGCCTCTCATTTGTATGCCATATTGACCTCTCTCTCACACCCACACACACACACATCTCCCCAAAGTGGCAGTTTCCACTCTCCCTTATTAAAGCTAATTACCTGGGCAGGGAGTGTTCCTAACGACCCATTTGTAAAGCTTAGTCCCGACAGCCGGTGCGTTCCGTTCCTCCTCGTTGGTAAATTAGCTGCTACCCCCTCGTCTCAAGCGTCCCCGGTTTGACATTTTACTGGACAAGGTGAGAATCTCAACAGCGCCCGAGTAGAGGATGATTGGAGCGCGTTTTCAAGTCTGGAAATACAACGGCCATTAAAAAATTATACCCCATTAGATATCTAACGTCATAATGACCAATTTACAGAATATGAGTCAACGGACTGCCTGTTAGTCTATCCTGACCTACACCTGTTAGTCTATCCTGACCTACACCTGTTAGTCTATCCCGACCTACACCTGTTAGTCTATCCTGACCCACCTGTTAGTCTATCCCGACCTACACCTGTTAGTCTATCCTGACCTCCCTGTTAGTCTATTCCCTACACCTGTTAGTCCTTCTGACCTACACCTGTTAGTCTATCCTGACCTACACCTGTTAGTCTATCCTGACCTACACCTGTTAGTCTGACCTCACCTGTTAGTCTATCCTGACTCTCCCCCTGTTAGTCTATCCTGACCTACACCTGTTAGTCTATCCTGACCTACACCTGTTAGTCTATCCTGACCTACACCTGTTAGTCTATCCTGACCTACACCTGTTAGTCTATCCTGACCTACACCTGTTAGTCTATCCTGACCTCACCTGTTAGTCTATCCCACCTACACCTGTTAGTCTATCCCGACCTACACCTGTTAGTCTATCCCGACCTACACCTGTTAGTCTATCCTGACCTACACCTGTTACACCTGTTAGTCTATCCTGACCTACACCTGTTAGTCTATCCTGACCTACACCTGTTAGTCTATCCCAAACCTGTTAGTTATCCACCTCACCTGTTAGTTATCCCGAACACCTGTTAGTCTATCCTGGGCTACACCTGTTAGTGTTCCCGACCTACACCTGTTAGTCTATCCCGACCTACACCTGTTAGTCTATCCCGACCTACACCTGTTAGTCTATCCTGACCTCACCTGTTAGTCTATCCTGACCTACACCTGTTAGTCTATCCTGACCTACACCTGTTAGTCTATCAAGACCTACACCTGTTAGTCTATCCTGACCTACACCTGTTAGTCTATCCCGACCTACACCTGTTAGTCTATCCTGACCTACACCTGTTAGTCTATCCTGACCTACACCTGTTAGTCTATCCTGACCTACACCTGTTAGTCTATCCTGACCTACACCTGTTAGTCTATCCCGACCTACACCTGTTAGTCTATCCCGACCTACACCTGTTAGTCTATCCCGACCTACACCTGTTAGTCTATCCCGACCTACACCTGTTAGTCTATCCCGACCTGTTAGTCTATCCCTACACCTGTTAGTCTATCCCGACCTACACCTGTTAGTCTATCCTGACCTACACCTGTTGGTCTATCCTGACCTACACCCGTTCATACTGTTAGAATAGTATGGTAATTAGGTAACGTAATAAAATGATGCCTCCATTAGGCTTCAGTGGATAAACATTGACGCCATTTGAAGAGGTTGAAGCCAACAATATTACCCATGAATTCAGTTTGTACTCGGTCGTCTCTTAAGAAAACACACAGGAGTTTCACACACACACACACACACACCCTCTTCCTGTCTCTGTTGATTTAATTGGCCCTCTGGTCCTGTCTAATTGCTCTGTGTTTCTCTGTGGGACCTGAGGGCCCCCCTGCCACTCAGACCTGAGACTCACACACCCGTCACTCAGGATTGTCCGAAACCCCTCTCGTTTGAGTGGAAAGGTCAGAGGCCCCGGAAACAATGGAACATATAGTACACACACACACACACTTCTAAACACACACTCACTTCTACACACACACACACACTCCTGTGCACGTTGTCCCTCAGGACATGGGGATTATCATCCACTAGTGTTCCAAATGGGACGTCCTGTTCACCTCTGACCTCTGTAGCAGCAGTCTGACTGACGTCCTGTTCAACTCTGACCTCTGTAACAGCAGTCTGACGTCCTATTCAACTCTGACCTCTGTAGAAGCAGTCTAACGTCCTGTTCAACTCTGACCTCTGTAGCAGCAGTCTGACGTCCTGTTCAACTCTGACCTCTGTAGCAGCAGTCTAACTGACGTCCTGTTCAACTCTGACCTCTGTAGCAGCAGTCTGACGTCCTGTTCAACTCTGACCTCTGTAGCAGCAGTCTGATGTCCTGTTCAACTCTGACCTCTGTAGCAGCAGTCTAACTGACGTCCTGTTCAACTCTGACCTCTGTAGCAGCAGTCTGACTGACGTCCTGTTCAACTCTGACCTCTGTAGCAGCAGTCTAACTGACGTCCTGTTCAACTCTGACCTCTGTAGCAGCAGTCTGATGTCCTGTTCAACTCTGACCTCTGTAGCAGCAGTCTAACTGACGTCCTGTTCAACTCTGACCTCTGTAGCAGCAGTCTGACTGACGTCCTGTTCAACTCTGACCTCTGTAGCAGCAGTCTAACTGACGTCCTGTTCAACTCTGACCTCTGTAGCAGCAGTCTGACGTCCTGTTCAACTCTGACCTCTGTAGCAGCAGTCTGACTGACGTCCTGTTCAACTCTGACCTCTGTAGCAGCAGTCTGACGTCCTGTTCAACTCTGACCTCTGTAGCAGCAGTCTAACGTCCTGTTCAACTCTGACCTCTGTAGCAGCAGTCTGACGTCCTGTTCAACTCTGACCTCTGTAGAAGCAGTCTGACGTCCTGTTCAACTCTGACCTCTGTAGAAGCAGTCTGACGTCCTGTTCAACTCTGACCTCTGTAGCAGCAGTCTAACTGATGTCCTGTTCAACTCTGACCTCTGTGGCAGCAGTCTGACGTCCTGTTCAACTGACCTCTGTAGCAGCAGTCTAACTGACGTCCTGTTCAACTCTGACCTCTGTAGCAGCAGTCTGATGTCCTGTTCAACTCTGACCTCTGTAGAAGCAGTCTAACGTCATTTAAATGCTGAATTGAATGGCAGAACTCCTCTCTGTATCACTCACCACAGGTAATATAAAGTCCCACTTCCTGAACTCCTCTCTGTATCACTCACCACAGGTAATGTAAAGTCCCACTTCCTGAACTCCTCTCTGTATCACTCAC
>NW_024605164.1:0-4236 GCF_018296145.1 Oncorhynchus tshawytscha | reverse complement strand
GGTATTACGGTACAGAGTCAATGTGGAGGCTATATACAGGGTATTACGGTACAGAGTCAATGTGGAGGCTATATACAGGGTAGTACGGTACAGAGTCAATGTGGAAGCTATATACAGGGGGTACCGGTACAGAGTCAATGTGGAGGCTATATACAGGGGGTACCGGTACAGAGTCAATGTGGAGGCTATATACGGGGTATTGCAGTACAGAAGTCAATGTGGAAGCTATTTACAAAGTAATGCAGTACAGAGAGGAAGTCAATGGCAAGAGCCTTATACAGAAATGGCCTATATACTGGGGGATGCTGGTACAGAGTCAATGTAGAGGCTATATACAGGGGGTACCGTACAGAAGTAATGTGGAGGGGCTATATACAGGGGGTACTGGTACAGGGTCAATGTGAGACTATATACAGGGGGTACCGGCACAGAGTCACCGTGGAGGCTATATACAGAGGTACCAGTACAGAGTCAATGTGGAGACTATATACACAGGGTATTATGGTACAAAGTCAATGAGGAGGCTATATACAGGGGGAGCCGGTACAGAGTCAATGTGGAGACTATATACAGGGTACAGGAAGAGTCAATGTGGAGGCTATATGGCAGGGTACCGGTACAGAGTCAATGTGGAGACTATATAAAGGGGGTACCGGTACAGAGTCAATGTGGAGGCTATATACAGGGTATTACGGTACAGAGTCAATGTGGAGACTATATAAAGGGGGTACCGGTACAGAGTCAATGCGGAGGCTATATACAGGGTGTACCGGTACAGAGTCAATGTGGAGGCTATATACAGGGGGTACCAGTACAGAGTCAATGTGGAGGCTATATACAGGGGGTACCAGTACAGAGTCAATGTGGAGGCTATATACAGGGGGTACCGGTACAGAGTCAATGTGGAGACTATATACAGGGTATTACGGTACAGAGTCAATGTGGAGGCTATATACAGGGTGTTACGGTACAGAGTCAATGTGGAGGCTATATACAGGGTGTTACGGTACAGAGTCAATGTGGAGGCTATATACAGGGTATTACGGTACAGCGTGAATGCGCTCAGCTCTTTTGCCGCCAGTTGCTCTCGGTGTATCCACTATAGCTTAGTGTGTGTATGTATCGTACAATGCGTCCATATGGCAGAGGGAGACACATTTATAACTAGAGTGTAGAGGCCTGCCCACCATCCTGGAGCCCTCTCTGTACAAAAGCCCACCATTCCATCCCATGGAATATGTTTGTTGTCGATACACTGAACATCCACTGTACCGTTTCAGAGTTAGACATCTGGGAAAAATATAGATGAAAAATGTCTTGGTAGATAGTGTGGTACTCTACCTCAGGCAAGCAGAAACTCGGGACTTCCTTAATATTAGAGATTGCACACCAGCTGTTGTTGCCAAAGAGACTTGCTGATGTATAGAAAAAAAACCCAGCTAGATTTATATTTTCCATGTCCTTGTTCAGTCACTACTCTGTGAAACGTAGGATAGTCCAGTTCTTCAGGTCACGTTGATAGGATAGTCTCTCTAACAGAGCTCATCCAGTTTGTTCTCCAGTGATTGATAGGATAGTCTCTCTAACAGAGCTCATCCAGTTTATTCTCCAGTGATTGATAGGATAGTCTCCAACAGAGCTCATCCAGTTTGTTCTCCAGTGAAGGGAAACATTTCGGCATTTGCCGTATGGTTAGTGAGAAAGTCCACATTGCAAATGTACGGTCCCTTACTAGACGTCCGAAAACGTTTTTAAAATTCGCGGACGGCGTCGGGCCGAGCGGCAGGGCCGGACCTACCAGGAAGTCATCAAATGAACTTTGTCGGACATTCGGTTTCCGTTTCACAAAAATAATAAGATTTTGGTCATTTTCCACTGTCCCAGAATATCCCACAGGGGGCATAAGCAATCATATTGCTATCGGACAAAACATCACGATTCACGACGGGGCCTTATCTCGAAACGGAAAATATTTCGAAGCCGAAACTCGGTGAGCGTAGGTTTGGCATAATGGGCAGTTGGCCCCGAACAAGATGGCGTCCAGGCCTCAACGGTTTTTGAGTTATGGCCATTTATCTGGGATTAAAGGTCCAAAATGAAAATAGAGAAATTATTTTTCCACTTCATGTCAAAGTCAAGGAGCCTCCGGTGTCAATAAAAAAAGAACCAGCCATTTATCTATCATCATTTTAAGAGAAATCGTACAATGACAGATTGGTGATGTTCACGGAGAGGTGTTTTTTTTTTTCAACGGTTACAGATCTAGTTGCAGGGTGTTCTTACGAATCTTTTTAAAGTGTGCTGCGGAGCTCTGCGAGATTTCTGTGATTTTCTATGATTTTCTGAAATAACACACACTCACTAAACCCTCTGTAAATAACTCAGTTCTTAATGTAAAGACTTAAAACTCAGGATTCTGTAAAGGCATACCCCAATCAGGATATGGGTTTATTTATAGCTTCCTGTGCCAACCGGAAGTGCCTTAAATGATGTCATAGTGGCAGTTTCCAAGGGTTAAAAAGGTCAGATCTTTTCAAAACTTCATATGTGTGATTAGGCAATCCCCATAAACTGTAAGTCAGTCATTTCTCCCAACAGATGTCAAAGAAAAGCTCTCACACACACACACAGCAAGGATGGAGTGACAAAGTGCGGTGCTTAAAGACACAGAGAGCAGGCAATGGCATTACCATAATCCCTAGGCCGTGCCGAGTTCAACGAGATATCCCGCTTGACCGTAGCTCGCTTGCATTTTACAACCATATTTTTATTTTTGGGTTACCAGGTGCCTATTTTAAACAGTCCATAAAGCACTCAGGGCGGCCCCCATGGATAGAGGGTCGTAGTAGGGTACTCCCATAGCGGGCATGGACAATAGGAGTCCCGGTAAATGCATTTACAACCATATTTTTATTTTTGGGTTACCAGTTGCACAACAATGCACGTGCATTTGCAATATGATTCTATAGTGAAAAACACCACCAAATGGACATGATGAAATCAACACAACGAGTGATGGAAAGGAACAACTATCACTGCTCGGCCATCCTGTGTTCATCAGGCCAGTCAATTTTGCATTTTTGAGCATGTCAAATTTCATATGGTAAATGCCCATTGAACCATATTGCAAATGCACGTGCACTTGCAATATGATTGTATGTGAAAAGACATCACCAAATGGACATGATGAAATCAACACAACGAGTGATGGAAAGGAACAACTATCACTGCTCGGCCATCCTGTGTTCATCAGGCCAGTCAATTTTGCATTTTTGAGCATGTCAAATTTCATATGGTAAATGCCCATTGAACCATATTGCAAATGCACGTGCACTTGCAATATGATTGTATGTGAAAAGACATCACAAAATGGACAGGATGAAGTCAACACAACGAGCGATGGAAAGGAGCAACTATCACTGCCAGGCCATCCCGAGTTCATCTGGCCAGTCAATTTTGCATTTCTGCAGGATTTTTGAGCATGTCAGGTAATGCATGTCAAATGCACGTTTGCAATATGATTGTATGTGAAAAGACATCACCAAATGGACATGATGAAATCAACACAACGAGTGATGGAAAGGAACAACTATCACTGCTCGGCCATCCTGTGTTCAAGGCCAGTCAATTTTGCATTTTGAGCATGTCAAATTTCATATGGTAAATGCCCATTGAACCAATTGCAAATGCACGTGAATTGATTGTATGTGAAAAGACATCACAAAATGGACAGGATGAAGTCAACACAACGAGCGATGGAAAGGAGCAACTATCACTGCCAGGCCATCCCGAGTTCATCTGGCCAGTCAATTTTGCATTTCTGCATGATTTTATACAGCATGTCAAATTTCATATGGTAAATGTACATAAGGATATTGCAAATGAGTGATGGTAATATGAGCATAGGCAAAAAACATCACCAAATGGACATGATGAAAGTATATACATATGAGATAAGTATGGAAAGGAACAACTTAAAGTGGCAGGTGATACATGTGTTCCCATAGCGGGCAGTCTGATGATATAGAGTCCCAGTAAATGCATTTACAACCATATGAACATTTTTGGTACCAGTTGCACAACAAATGCACCCGTGCATTTGCAATATGATTCTATAGTGAAAAACACCACCAAATGGACATGATTAAAGTCTGGACAACGAGTGATGGATTAGTGTTGGCAGTAGCCACTGCTCGGCCATCCCTGTGTTCAAGGCCAGTCAATTTTGCATTTTTG
>NW_024605163.1:0-4235 GCF_018296145.1 Oncorhynchus tshawytscha | reverse complement strand
ACAAACAGATTACCGACCATTTCGAATCTCACCATACCTTCTCTGCTATGCAATCTGGTTTCAGAGCTGGTCATGGGTGCACCTCAGCCACGCTCAAAGTCCTAAACGTATGTAACACTTATCGATAAGAAACATTACTGTGCAGCCGTATTCATTGATCTGGCCAAGGTTTTCGACTCTGTCAATCACCACATCCTCATCCAGGCAGACTCAACAGCCTTGGTTTCTCAAATGATTGCCTCGTCTGGTTCACCAACTACTTCTCTGATAGAGTTCAGTGTCAAATCGGAGGGGTCTGCTGTCCGGACCTCTGGCAGTCTCTATGGGGTGCCACAGGGTTCAATTCTTGGACCGACTCTCTTCTCTGTATACATCAATGATGTCGCTCTTGCTGCTGGTGAGTCTCTGATCCACCTCTACGCAGACGACACCATTCTGTATACTTCTGGCCCTTCTTTAGACACTGTGTTAACAACCCTCCAGGCAAGCTTCAATATCATACAACTCTCATTCCGTGGCCTCCAATTGCTCTTAAATACAAGTAAAACTAAATGCATGCTCTTCAACCGATCGCTGCCTGCACCTGCCCGCCTGTCCAACATCACTACTCTGGACGGCTCTGACTTAGAATACGTGGACTACAAATACCTAGGTGTCTGGTTAGACTGTAAACTCTCCTTCCAGACCCACATCAAACATCTCAATCCAAAGTTAAATCTAGAATTGGCTTCCTATTTCGCAACAAAGCATCCTTCACTCATGCTGCCAAACATACCCTTGTAAAACCGACCATCCTACCAATCCTCGACTTCGCGATGTCATTTACAAAATAGCCTCCAATACCCTACTCAACAAATTGGATGCAGTCTATCACAGTGCAATCCGTTTAGTCACCAAAGCCCCATATACTACCCACCATTGCGACCTGTACGCTCTTGTTGGCTGGCCCTCGCTTCATACTCGTCGCCAAACCCACTGGCTCAATGTCATCTACAAGACCCTGCCAGGTAAAGTCCCCCTTATCTCAGCTCGCTGGTCACCATATTATCACCCACCTGTAGCACGCGCTCCAGCAGGTATATCTCTGGTCACCCCCACAACCAATTCTTTCTTTGGCCGCCTCTCCTTCCAGTTCTCTGCTGCCAATGACTGGAACGAACTACAAAAATCTCTGAAATTGGAAACACCTATCTCCCTCACTAGCTTTAAGCACCAACTATCAGAGCAGCTCACAGATTACTGCATCTGTACATAGCCCACCTATAATTTAGCCCAAACAACTACCTCTTTTCCCTACTGTATTCATTTTATTTATTTATTTATTTTGCTCCTTTGCACCCCATTATTTTTATTTCTACTTTGCACATTCTTCTACTGCAAATCTACCATTCCAGTGTTTTACTTGCTATATTGTATTTACTTTGCCACCATGGCCTTTTTTTGCCTTTACCTCCCTTATCTCACCTCATTTGCTCACATATAAACTTGTTTATACTGTATTATTGACTGTATGTTTGTTTTACTCCATGTATAACTCTGTGTCGTTGTATGTGTCGAACTGCTTTGCTTTATCTTGGCCAGGTCGTAATTGTAAATGAGAACTTGTTCTCAACTTGCCTACCTGGTTAAATAAAGGTGAAATAAATAAATAAAAATCTTGGCAAAGGAGAAATGTTGACTAACATGGATGTAAACAAATTTGTGCACAGAATTTGAGAGAAATGATTTTTGTGCGCATGGAAAATGTCTGGTATCTTTTATTTCCGCTCATGAAACATGACATTGACACTTTACATGTTGTGTTTATATTTTTGTTCTGTATATCTTATATGGACAACCTCATTTCTAAACAGTGCAAACAAATATCAGCACTATTGTTTGTTAGTATACATGATAATTATTCATTCAGACAAAGGTTCCTCCATTTTAAAACATTGTGCTCAGTGGAGTAAGCTTCAGTCAATGGATTGCCATGCCTAAAAGCTACAAATGGCAAATCAAGGCATGGAAAAACTACAAGGTATGAGCAAATCAGTATTATCAGGTATAAAATGATTTATTCAAACACTATTTATGTAAATAGCTGCTGGGTTAAGAAATGCAGGCACTCAGGCATCAAATGCCCCCCATCAGCTTTTCTTCCAAATATGTTGCTTCAAAACTTTTAGAAAGGAATACTCAATAAACTATAATTTTATCAACATTGCAAGTCCCACCACCTTCCTCAAAGCATAACTAAGTTTGAACTCCCGTTAAAAACCTCTACAGGATCAGTGGGGCCCCCTCGGGATGGTTGGCTAATACGATTAGCATGAGGTTGTAAGTAACAAGAACATTTTCCCAGGACATATCTGATATTGGCAGAAAGCTTAGATTTTTGTTAATCTAACTGCACTGTCCAATTTACAACAGCTATTACAGTGAAATAATACCATGATATTGTTTGAGGAGAGTGCACAATTATGAACTTGAAAAGTTATTAATAAACTAATTAAGTCTTGATACAACATTTTGAACAGAAATGCAATGGTTCATTGGATCAGTCTAACATTTTGCACATACACTGCTGAAATCTAGTGGCCGAAATTGCACCTGGCTGGAATAATATATTATGGCTTTCACTTGCATTTAAAAGATGATGGTACAAAACAAATACAAAAATGCATGTTTTATATTTGTATTTTCTTTTTACCATATCTAATGTGTTATATTCTCAACATTCATTTAACATTTCCACAAACTTCAAAGTGTTTCCTTTCAAAGCTACAGGCAGTTAGATGCGTGTATGTCATTTTGGCAAAATGTAAAAGAAATGGTCCGATCCTTCTTAACAGAATTGGATCCAAAACAAATACATTTCAATATGTGTGTGAGAAATCAGAGAACATCAATAACATTGATAATGGATATTCTACATAAAGCAAGTTAATTGTTTTGAGGCACCCAATACTGGCCCTCCGTGCGGGCAGAGCTTGTAAGTACATGAGTATTAAATGATCATTATAGATGCAACTCATGACCCACAGGCCTGAGGCTTTGGCTGGATCCTGTGTTTCTGTAAAATAAACAAATTAATGTCCTGGTGACGATCGACAAATTACAGGACAAAAAGTCCTCAGTAAATGTTCCACCCAAATAAACAATTTGTATCAAGGAGGGTACAAAACACGTGTGCAAAATGATAGTGTACTGAGATGAAAAAATGCTCTGTTGCCAAACCAGGTAACTACTGTAATAAGCATTACATGTACAGTACCAGTCAAAAGTTTGTACACACCTACTAATTCCAGGGTATTTCTTAATTTTTTACTATGTTCTACATTGTAGAATAATAGTAAAGACATCAAAACTATTAAAAAACACATATGGAATCATGTAGTAACCAAAAAAGTGTTAAACAAAACAAAATATATTTTATATTTGAGATTCTTCAAAGTAGCCACCCTTTTCCTTGATGACAGCTTTGTTCGCTCTTGAATTCTCTCAACCAGCTTCATGAGGTAGTCACCTCGAATGCATTTAAATTAACAGGTGTGCATTTCTAAATGTACATTTATGGAATTTCTTCCCTTCTTAATATGTTTGAGCCAATCAGTTGTGTTGGGACAAGGTAGGGGTGGTATACAGAAGATAGCCCTATTTGGTAAAAGACCAAGTCCATATTATGGCAAGAACAGCTCAAATAAGCAAAGAGAAACGACAGCCCATCACTACTTTAAAACATGAAGGTCAGTTAATCTGGAACATTTCAAGAACTTTTAAAGTTTCTTCAAGTGCAGTCGCAAAAAACATCACGCGCTACGATACAACTGGCTCTCATGATACAGCCATGGGAAAAGAAGACCCAGAGTTTAGTTTTTTGTTCCAACCGCCATGTCTTTGTGAGACACAGTTGGTGAACGAATGATCTCCGCATGTGTGGTTTCCATCGTGAAGCATGGAGTAAGAGGTGTGATGGTATGGGGTGCTTTCGGTTGGTGACAATTGCAGTGATTTATTTTTAATTCAAGGCATATTTAACCAGCATGGCTGCCACAGCATTCTGCAGTGATACACCATCCCATTTGGTTTGCGCTAGTGGGACTATAATTTGTTTTCAACAGGACAATGACCAAACACACCTCCAGGCTGTGTAAGGGCTATTTGACCCAAAAGGAGAGTGAAGGAGTGCTGCATAAGATGACCTGGCCTCCACAAACACCCGACCTCAGCCAATTGAGATGGTTTGGGATGAG
>NW_024605162.1:0-4234 GCF_018296145.1 Oncorhynchus tshawytscha | reverse complement strand
CATTGCCAAAAGCAAGTAGAAAATATACAAAAGTGAAATAAACAATAAAAATGAACAGTAAACATTACACATACAGAAGTTTCAAAACAATAAAGACATTACAAATGTCATATTATATATGACATTACAATATATATATATATATGTATATATAATATATAATATGACAATATATATATATATATACACACACACACACACACACACATACACACACACACACACACACACACAGTGGGGCAAAAAAGTATTTAGTCAGCCACCAATTGTGCAAGTTCTCCCACTTAATAAGATGAGAGAGGCCTGTAATTTTCATCATAGGTACACTTCAACTATGACAGACAAATGAGAAGAAAAAAATCCAGAAAATCACATTGTAGGATTTTTAATGAATTTATTTGCAAATTATGGTGGAAAATAAGTATTTGGTCACCTACAAACAAGCAAGATTTCTGGCTCTCACAGACCTGTAACTTCTTTAAGAGGCTCCTCTGTCCTCCACTCATTACCTGTATTAATCGCACCTGTTTGATCTTGTTATCAGTAATAAAGACACCTGTCCACAACCTCAAACAGTCACACTCCAAACTCCACTTTGGCCAAGACCAAAGAGCTGTCAAAGGACACCAGAAACAAAATTGTAGACCTGCACCAGGCTGGGAAGACTGAATCTGCAATAGGTAAGCAGCTTGGTTTGAATAAATCAATTGTGGGAGCAATTATTAGGAAATGGAAGACATACAAGACCACTGATAATCTCCCTCGATCTGGGGCTCCACGCAAGATCTCACCCCGTGGGGTCAAAATGATCACAAGAACGGTGAGCAAAAATCCCAGAACCACACGGGGGGACCTAGTGAATGACCTGCAGAGAGCTGGGACCAAAGTAACAAAGCCTTACCATCAGTAACACACTACGCCGTCAGGGACGTAGTGTGCCAGACGTGCCAGACGTGTCCCCCTGCTTAAGCCAGTAGATGTCCAGGCCCGTCTGAAGTTTGCTAGAGAGCATTTGGATGATCCAGAAGAAGATTGGGAGAATGTCATATGGTCAGATGAAACCAAAATATAACTTTTTGGTAAAAACTCAACTCGTCGTGTTTGGAGGACAAAGAATGCTGAGTTGATCCAAAGAACACCATACCTACTGTGAAGCATGGGGGTGGAAACATCATGCTTTGGGGCTGTTTTTCTGCAAAGGGACCAGGACGACTGATCCGTGTAAAGGAAAGAATGAATGGGGCCATGTATCGTGAGATTTTGAGTGAAAACCTCCTTCCATCAACAAGGGCATTGAATATGAAATGTGGCTGGGTCTTTCAGCATGACAATGATCCCAAACACACCGCCCGGGCAACGAAGGAGTGGCTTCGTAAGAAGCATTTCAAGGTCCTGGAGTGGCCTAGCCAGTCTCCAGATCTCAACCCCATAGAAAATCTTTGGAGGGAGTTGAAAGTCCGTGTTGCCCAGCAACAGCCCCAAAACATCACTGCTCTAGAGGAGATCTGCATGGAGGAATGGGCCAAAATACCAGCAACAGTGTGTGAAAACCTTGTGAAGATTTACAGAAGACGTTTGACCTCTGTCATTGCCAACAAAGGGTATATAACAAAGTATTAAGATAAACTTTTGTTATTGACCAAATACTTATTTTCCACCATAATTTGCAAATAAATTCATTAAAAATCCTACAATGTGATTTTCTGGATTTTTTCCTCATTTTGTCTGTCATAGTTGAAGTGTACCTATGATGAAAATTACAGGCCTCTTTCATCTTTTTTAAGTGAGAGAACTTGCTCAATTGGTGGCTGACTAAATACTTTTTGCCCATGGTATATACAGTGTTGTAACAATGTACAAATGGTTAAAGTACACAAGGGAAAATAAATTAACATAAATATGGGTTGTATTTACAATGGTGTTTGTTCTTCACTGGTTGCCCTTTTCTTGTGGCAACAGGTCACAAATCTTGCTGCTGTGATGGCACACTGTGCTATTTCACCCAGTAGATATGGGAGTTTATCAAAATTGGATTTGTTTTCGAATTCTTTGTGGATCTGTGTAATCTGAGGGAAATATGTGTCTCTAATATGGTCATACGTTGGACAGGAGGTTAGGAAGTGCAGCTCAGTTTCCACCTCATTATGTGGGCAGTGTGCACATATCCTGTCTCCTCTTGAGAGCCATGTCTGTCTACGGCGGCCTTTCTCAATAGCAAGGCTATGCTCACTAAGTCTGTACATAGTCAAAGCTTTCCTTAAGTTTGGGTCAGTCACAGTGGACAGGTATTCTGCCACTGTGTACTCTCTGTTTAGGGCCAAATAGCATTCTAGTATGCTCAGTTTTTTTGTTAATTCTTTCCAATGTGTCAAGTAATTATCTTTTTGTTTTCTCATGATTTGGTTGGGTTTAATTGTGCTGCTGTCCTGGGGCTCTGTGGGATCTGTTTGTGAACAGAGCACCAGGACCAGCTTGCTTAGGGGACTCTTCTCCAGGTTCATCTCTCTGTAGGTGATGGCTTTGTTATGGAAGGTTTGGGAATCGCTTCCTTTTAGGTGGTTGTAGAATTTAACAGCTCATTTCTGGATTTTGATCATTTGCGGGTATCGGTCTAATTCTGCTCTGCATGCATTATTTGGTGTTCTACGTTGTACACAGACGATATTATTGCAGAATTCTGCATGCAGAGTCTCAATTTGGTGTTTGTCCCATTTTGTGAAGTCTCGGTTGGTGAGCGGACCCCAGACCTCAAAACCGTAAAGGGCAATGGGCTCTATGACTGATTCAAGTATTTTTAGCCAGATCCTAATTGGTATGTTGAAATTTATGTTCCTTTTGATGGCATAGAATGCCCTTCTTGCCTTGTCTCTCAGATCGTTCACAGCTTTGTGGAAGTTACCTGTGGCGCTGATGTTTAGGCCGAGGTATGTATAGTTTTTTGTGTGCTCTAGGGTAACAGTGTCTAGATGGAATTTGTATTCCTGGCGACTGGACCCCCTCTCTCTCTCTCTCTCTCTCTCTCTCTCTCTCACATTCTTTGCTGCAGAATGAAACTGGTTCAAACCGGCCGGAGGTTAGACTTCTAAACCACCAGAGAACTCAGCTATCTGTGGTGACTAAGTGTTGAAACTGTCAACTTCTCTGTTCTGAAGTTACCATGGTTATTTCAGCAGAGGAGGAACACATTGTTGAGATGATGACATTATAGATAAAGTATACATCAATATAATTTATAACTTTTTTCTGACATTTATTGATCAAAATACAGTCTTTGTAAGCTATAAACTCAACAGATGAGTTTCTGAACAGAAGAAACATCCCTCCTCTACAACCCAACTCCCCCTTAATGAATAATGTCATCACATAACAGACAAGCTACTGAGATCTCAGTAAACCAACAGAACGACCTCCACATCTCCCCCTACAGAATGTTACTTTGTTTACTACGTTGAGTCTATGTACCATGTCCAATCATGTTTTTTGTTTATCGTAGTAACCATAGCAACAGTGCATGACTTCCTGTTAGCCATCGCTACATCATGGCCATCATTACATCACTAGACATCAAGTAATTATCTTTTTGTTTTCTCATGATTTGGTTGGGTTTAATTGTGCTGCTGTCCTGGGGCTCTGTGGGATCTGTTTGTGAACAGTTTGTGAACTGTTTGTTAACAGCACTCTCACTCTGTCTTGCAGGAGAGAACAAGGATGGAGAATCTACAGAGGGGGGGGGAATGGGAGAGAGAGGCAACACTAGACACTATGGAACACAAAGCCTTCACTATCTCATCCTGGAATATACAAGGTGTATATTCCACCACACTACCAGGTGTGAATCAGGGAAGAGACTCAGGGGGTCATTTGGTTTAGAGCAGACCTAACCCACTCTATTAAATTACCGTAATTTCCGGACTATAAGCCGCTACTTTATTCCCACGCTTTGAACCTCGCGGTTTATACAATGATGCGGCTAATTTATGGATTTTTCCCGCTTTCACAAGATTTATGCCGCCAAAAAACTGAGCACCGTCACATAATGCGACGTAAATCGAGCGCGCTCAAACTTCCCATCATTCTGATTACGGTAATCATTTTGTCACCCTCATCATGGCAAAGACACGGAGAAATGCATATGATGCAGCTTTCAAGTTGAAGGCGATCGATCTGGCTGTTGGAAAAGGAGATAGAGCTGCTTCATGGGAGCTTGGCCTTAATGAGTCGATGATAAGACGTT
>NW_024605161.1:0-4233 GCF_018296145.1 Oncorhynchus tshawytscha | reverse complement strand
CATTAGTGGTAGTAGTGGTAGAAGTAGTGGTGGTTGCAGCTGCGGTAGTGGTGGTAGTAGTATTATTAGCAGTAGTAGCGGTAGTAGTATTATTAGCAGTAGTAGCGGTAGTAGTAGTAGTAGTGGTAGTAGTAGTAGTAGTAGTAGTAGCAGTGGATAGTAGCAGCAGCAGCAGTTAGTGGTGGTAGCAGTAGTAGTAGTAGTAATAGCAGCATTAGTAGTCGCAGCAGTGAGTTTTGTGGTAGTAGTAGTAGTGGTAGTAGTAGTGGTAGTAGTAGTGGTAGTAGTAGGAGTAGTCGCAGCAGTGATAGGAGTAGTAGTGGTAGTAGTAGCAGCAGTAGTAGTGGTGGTAGTAGTAGTAGTAGTAGTAGTAGTCGCAGCAGTGATAGTAGCAGTAGTAGTAGTGGTGGTAGTAGTAGTAGCAGCAGTGATAGTAGTAGTAGCAGTAGTAGTTGTAGTAATAGTAGTAGCAGTGGTGGTAGTAGTAGTAGTGGTAGTAGCAGCAGTAGTAGTGGTGGTAGTAGGACCAGCGGTAATAGTAGTTTTAGCAGTAGTTTTATAGTAGTAATAGTAGTAGCAGCAGTGGTAGTAGTAGTTTTAGCAGTAGTTTTATAGTAGTAGCATTAATAGTAGTGTTGGTAGTAGTAATAGTAGCAGAAGTAGTTTTAGCAGTGGTTTTATTGTAGTAGCATTAGTAGTAGTGGTGGTAGTAGTAATAGTAGCGGTAGTAGTTTTAGTAGTAGCATTAGTAGTAGTGGTATTAGTAATAGTAGCAGTAGTAGTTGTAGCAGTAGTTTTATAGTAGTAGCATTAGTAGTAGCGGTGGTCGTAGTAATAGTAGCGGTAGTAGTTTTAGCAGTAGTTTTATAGTAGTAGCATTAGTAGTAGCGGTGGTCGTAGTAATAGTAGCGGTAGTAGTTTTAGCAGTAGTTTTATAGTAGTAGCATTAGTAGCAGTGGTGGTAGTAGTAATAGTAACGGTAGTAGTTTTAGCAGTAGTTTTATAGTAGTAGCATTAGTATTAGTGGTGGTAGTAGTAATAGTAGTGGTGGTAGTAGTAATAGTAGTTGCAGCAGTGATAATAGTTGGCCTCATTACTACCATTAGTAGTCGTGGTGGTAGTAGTAATAGTAGCGGTAGTAGTTTTAGCAGTAGTTTTATAGCAGTAGCATTAGTAGTAGTGGTGGTTAGTAATAGTAGCGGTGGTAGTTTTAGCAGTCGTTTTATAGTAGTGGTGGTAGTAGTAATGGTAGCGGTAGTAGTTTTAGCAGTAGTTTTATAGCAGTAGCATTAGTAGTAGTGGTGGTGGTAGTAATAGTAGCGGTGGTAGTTTTAGCAGTAGTTTTATAGTAGTAGCATTAGTAGTAGTGGTGTTAGTAGTAATAGTAGCGGTGGTAGTTTTAGCAGTAGTTTTATAGTAGTAGCATTAGTAGTAGTGGTGGTAGTAGTAATAGTAGCGGTAGTAGTTTTATGGTAGTAGTAGTTGTAGTAGTAGTGATAGTAGTAGTAGTAGTGGTGGTAGTAGTAGTAGTGGTAGTAGCAGCAGTAGTAGTGGTGGTAGTAGGACCAGCGGTAATAGTAGTTTTAGCAGTAGTTTTATAGTAGTAATAGTAGTAGCAGCAGTGGTAGTAGTAGTTTTAGCAGTAGTTTTATTGTAGTAGCATTAGTAGTAGTGTTGGTAGTAGTAATAGTAGCGGTAGTAGTTTTAGTAGTAGCATTAGTAGTAGTGGTGGTAGTAGTAATATTAGCGTGGAGTAGTTTTAGCAGTGGTGGTTTATAGTAGTAGCATTAGTAGTAGTGGTGGTAGTAGTAATAGTAGCGGTAGTAGTTTTAGTAGTAGCATTAGTAGTAGTGGTATTAGTAATAGGAGCAGTATTAGTTTTGTAGTGGTTTATAGTACTAATAGTGGTAGCAGCAGTGGTGGATAGTAGTTTAGCAATGGTTTTATTGTAGTAACGTGGTAGTGGTGGTAGTAGTAATAGTAGTGCTAGTATTAATGGTTTGTAGTAGTTTTATAGTAGTAGCATTAGTAGCAGTGTTGGTAGTAGTAATAGTAACGTAGTAGTGGTAGTTTAGCAGTAGTTTTATAGTAGTAGCATTAGTAGCAGTGTTGGTAGTAATGTAAGTATCATTAGTGGTAAATGATGGTAAATGATAGTGGTTGCAGCTGCGGTAGTGGTGGTAGTAGTATTATTAGCAGTAGTAAGCGGTATTAGTATTAATAGGAGTAGCATTAATAGTAGTGTTGGTAGTAGTAATAGTAGCGGTAGTAGTTTTAGCAGTGGTTTTATTGTAGTAGCATTAGTAGTAGTGGTGGTAGTAGTAATAGTAGCAGTAGTAGTTGTAGCAGTAGTTTTATAGTAGTAGCATTAGTAGTAGCGGTGGTCGTAGTAATAGTAGCGGTAGTAGTTTTAGCAGTAGTTTTATAGTAGTAGCATTAGTAGTAGCGGTGGTCGTAGTAATAGTAGCAGTAGTAGTTTTAGCAGTAGTTTTATAGTAGTAATAGTAGTAGCAGCAGTGGTAGTAGTAGTTTTAGCAGTAGTTTTATTGTAGTAGCATTAGTAGTAGCGGTGGTCATAGTAATAGTAGCGGTAGTAGTTTTAGCAGTAGTTTTATAGTAGTAGCATTAGTAGTAGTAGTGGTGGTAGTAGTAATAGTAGCGGTAGTAGTTTTAGCAGTAGTTTTATAGTAGTAGCATTAGTAGTAGTGGTGGTAGTAGTAATAGTAGCGGTAGTAGTTTTAGCAGTAATTTTATAGGAGTAGCATTAGTAGTAGTGGTGGTAGTAGTAATAGTAGCGGTAGTAGTTTTAGCAGTAGTTTTATTGGTAGTAGTAGTTAGTAGTAGTGGTGGTAATAGTAATAGTAGTTGCAGCAGTGATAGTAGTTGTAGTAGCAGTAGTAGTAGTTAGTAGTTTAGTAGTTGATAGTAGTAGTTTTAGTAGTTTTAGCAGTAGTTTTATTGGTAGTAGTAGTAGTAGTAGTGGTGGTAGTAGTAATAGTAGTTAGCAGCAGTGATAGTAGTTGTAGCAGTAGTAGTAGTATCAGCAGTAGTAGTAGTAGTTTAGCAGTAGTTTTATAGTAGTAATAGTAGTAGCAGCAGTGGTAGTAGTAGTTTTAGCAGTAGTTTTAAAGTAGTAGCATTAGTAGTAGTGGTAGTAGTAATGTAGTAGTAGTAGTAGTTTATAGTAGTAGCATTAGTAGTAGTGGTGGTAGTAGTAATAGTAGCAGTAGTAGTTGTAGCAGTAGTAATAAGTAGTTGCAACAGTGATAATAGTTAGCCTCATTACTACCATTATTAGTCGTGAGTAGTAGTAAATAAGTAGCAGTGTAGTTAGCGATAGTTTTATAGCAGTAGCATTAGTAGTAGTGGTGGTTAGTAATAGTAGCGGTGGTAGTTTTAGCAGTAGTTTTATAGTAGTAGCATTAGTAGTAGTGGTGTTAGTAATGTAAATGGCGGTGAAGTAGTTTTAGCAGTAGTTTTATAGCGTAGCATTAATGTAGTAGTGGTGGTAGTAGTAATAGTAGCGGTAGTAGTTTATGGTAGTAGTAGTTATGATAGTAGTGATAGTAGTAGTAGTAGTGGTGGTAGTAGTAGTAGTGGTAAGTAGCAACAGTAGTAGTGGTGTAGTGGCCAGGACCAGCGGTAATAGTAGTTTTAGCAGTAGTTTATAGTAGTAATAGTAGTAGCAGCAGTGGTAGTAGTAGTTTTAGCAGTAGTTTTATTGTCGTAGCATTAGTAGTAGTGTTGGTAGTAGTAATAGTAGCAGTAGTAGCAGCAGTGGTAGTAGTAGTTTTAGCAGTAGTTTTATTGTCGTAGCATTAGTAGTAGTGTTGGTAGTAGTAATAGTAGCGGTAGTAGTTTTAGCAGTGGTTTTATAGTAGTAGCATTAGTAGTAGTGGTGGTAGTAGTAATAGTAGCGGTAGTAGTTTTAGTAGTAGCATTAGTAGTAGTGGTATTAGTAATAGGAGCAGTATTAGTTTTAGCAGTAGTTTTATAGTACTAATAGTAGTAGCAGCAGTGGTAGTAGTAGTTTTAGCAGTAGTTTTATTGTAGTAGCATTAGTAGTGGTGGTAGTAGTAATAGTAGTGCTAGTAGTAGTAGTTTTAGCAGTAGTTTTATAGTAGTAGCATTAGTAGCAGTGTTGGTAGTAGTAATAGTAGCATTAGTAGTGGTAGTTTTAGCAGTAGTTTTATAGTAGTAGCATTAGTAGCAGTGTTGGTAGTAGTAATAGTA
>NW_024605160.1:0-4231 GCF_018296145.1 Oncorhynchus tshawytscha | reverse complement strand
TAATATGACAAAGAAACACGAATCTCTACAAAAAACAATAAACGAAACCGAAACAGCCTATCTGGTGCAAACTAACAACGAGTACACATAGGACACTAAGGACAATCACCCACGACAAACTCAAAGAATATGGCTGCTAAATATGGTTCCCAATCAGAGACAACGATAAAGCACCTGCCTCTGATTGAGAACCACTCCAGACAGCCATAGACCTTGCTAGACAACCCACTAAGCTACAATCCCAATACCACCACCAAAACCCCAAGACAAACACACCACAATTACAAAAAACCCCATGCCACACCTGGCCTGACCAAATACATAAAGATAAACACAAAATACTTTTGACCAGGGCGTGACAGAACCCCCCTAAGGTGCGGACTCCCGAACGCACCTCAAAACAATAGGGAGGGTCCGGGTGGGCGTCTGTCCATGGTGGCGGCTCCGGCGCGGGGCGTGGACCCCACTCCTTTAATGTCTTAGTCCCCTCTCCCTTCGTCCCTGGATAGTCCACCCTCGCCGCCCGACCATGGCCTAGTAGTCCTCACCCAGAACCCCACTGGACTGAGGAACAGATCGGGACTGAAGGACAGCTCGGGACCCGAGGCAGCTCGGGACTGAGGGAAGCTTCGGGAGTGAGAGAAAGCTCAGGAGTGAGAGAAAGCTCAGGAGTGAGAGAAAGCTCAGGAGTGAGAGAAAGCTCAGGAGTGAGAGGAAGCTCAGGTGAGAGGAAGCTCAGGAGTGAGGAGGAGGCTCAGGAGTGAGAGAGGAAGCTCAGGCAGGTAGATAGATCTACCAGCTCCTGGCTGGCTGGTGGTTTCAGCAGATCCTGGCTGACTGGCAGATCCTGGCTGACTGGCAGATCTGGAAGAGTCTGGTTGACTGGCAGATCTGGAAGAGTCTGGTTGACTGGCAGATCTGGAAGAGTCTGGTTGACTGGCAGATCTGGAAGAGTCTGGTTGACTGGCAGATCTGGAAGAGTCTGGTTGACTGGCAGATCTGGAAGAGTCTGGCCCGACTGGCAGATCTGGAAGAGTCTGGCAGACTGGCAGATCTGGAAGGCCGGCGGCGCCTGGCAGACCGGCGCGCCGGGCAGACTGGCGGCGCCGGGCAGACTGGCGGCGCTGGGCAGAGACTGGCGGCGCTGGGCAGACTGGCGGTGCTGGGCAGACTGGCGACGCTGGGCAGACTCGGACGACGGCTGAGCGGACTGGCGGTGCTGGGCAGACTGGCGGCTGGGCAGACTGGCGATGCTGGGCAGACTGGCGATGCTGGGCAGACTGGCGATGCTGGGCAGACTGATGGCGCTGGGCAGACTGGCGTGCTGGGCAGACTGGGGGCACTGGCGGCGCTGGGCAGACTGGCGGCACTAGCTGCTCCATATAGGCTAACAGCTCTGGCGGCTTCTTACAGACTGACCGCTCTGGCGGCTCCGTGCTGACTGGCAGCTCCTTGCAGACTGGCAGCTCCTTGCAGACTGGCAGCTCCCTTACAGACTGACAGCTCCGTGCAGACTGACAGCTCCCGTGCAGACTGACAGCTCCGTGCAGACTGGCTGCTCCATGCAGACTGACAGCTCTGGCTGCTTCATGCAGACTGACAGCTCTGGCTGCTCCATGTAGACTGGCTGCTTCATGCAGACTGGCAGCTCAGGCTGCTTCATGTAGACTGACAGCTCTGGCTGCTCCATGCGGACTGACAGCTCTGGCTGCTCCATGTAGACCGACTGCTTCATGCAGACTGGCAGCTCGGGCTGCTTCATGTAGACTGACAGCTCTGGCTCCTCCATGCAGACTGACAGCTCTGACTGCTCCATGCAGACTGACAGCTCTGGCTGCTTCATGCAGACTGGCAGCTCTGGCTGCTCTATGTAGACTGGCTGCTTCATGCAGACTGGCAGCTCGGGCTGCTCATGTAGACTGACAGCTCTGGCTGCTCCATGCGGACTGACAGCTCTGGCTGCTCCATGCAGACTGACAGCTCTGGCTGCTCCATGCGGACTGACAGCTCTGGCTGCTCCATGCGGACTGACAGCTCTGGCTGCTCCATGTAGACTGGCTGCTTCATGCCGACTGGCAGCTCGGGCTGCTTCATGTAGACTGACAGCTCTGGCTGCTCCATGTAGACTGGCTGCTTCATGCAGACTGGCAGCTCGGGCTGCTTCATGTAGACTGACATCTCTGGCTGCTCCATGCAGACTGACAGCTCTGACTGCTCCATGCAGACTGACAGCTCTGACTGCTCCATGCAGACTGACAGCTCTACTGCTCCATGCAGACTGACAGCTCTGGCTGCTTCATGCAGACTGACAGCTCTGGCTGCTTCAGCTACAGACTGGCAGCTCTGACTGCTCCATGCAGACTGACAGCTCTGACTGCTCCATGCAGACTGACAGCTCTGACTGCTCCATGCAGACTGACAGCTCTGACTGCTCCATGCAGACTGACAGCTCTGGCTGCTTCATGCAGACTGGCAGCTCGGGCTGCTTCATGTAGACTGACAGCTCTGGCTGCTCCATGCAGACTGACAGCTCTGGCTGCTCCATGCAGACTGACAGCTCTGACTGCTCCATGCAGACTGACAGCTCTGACTGCTCCATGCAGACTGACAGCTCTGGGCTGCTTCATGCAGACTGGCAGCTCTGGCTTTCCATGAACAGGCGGGAGACTCCTGCAGCTGTGTCGGAGGAAGGCTCTGGCTGCGCTAAGCAGGCGGAAGACTCCGGCAGCGCTGGAGATGAGGAAAGCTCTAACTACAGCGCTAGATAGGCGTGAGACTCCGGCAGCGCAGGAGAGGAGAAAAGGCTCTGGCTGCGCTAAACAGGCGGGAGGCTCCGGCAGCGCTGGAGAGGAGGAAGGCTCTGGCTGCGCTGAACAGGCGGGAGCTCCGGCAGCGCTGGAGGGGAAAGGCTCTGGCTGCGCTGAACAGGCGGGAGGCTCGGCAGCGCTGTGGAGGAGGAAGGCTCTGGCTGCGTTAAACAGGTGGGAGACTCCAGCAGCGCTGAGAGGAGAAAAGCGCTGGCTCGCTGAACAGGCGAGGCACACTGAAGGCCTGGTGCGTGGTGCTGGAACTGGTGGTACTGGATCGAGGACACGCACAGGAAGCCTAGTGCGGGGAGCTGCTACCGGAGGGCTGGGGTGTGGAGGTGGTACTGGATAAGACCGGACCGTGCAGGCGCACTGGAGCTCTTGAGCACCGAGCCTGCCCAACCTTACCTGGCTTCCGATGCCTCTAGCCTGGCCGACACGAGGAGCTGGAATATAATAACCGGGCTGTGCACCCGCACTGGGAGACACCGTGCGCTCCACAGCACTAACACGGTGCCTGCCCGGTCTCCAGCCCCCGGTAGCACAGGGAGTTTGCGCAGGTCTCCACCTGGCATAGCCATACTCCCTGTAGCCCCCCCAAGAAAATTTTGGGGCTGACTCTCGGGCTTCCATCCGCTCTGCCGTGCTAGCTCCTCATAATGCCGCCTCTCTGCTTTTGCTGCCTCCAGCTCGGCTTTGGGCGACAATAATCTCAGGCTCATTCCAGGGTCCTTTACCGTCCAATTCCTCCTCCCATGTCCATAACTCCAGGTGGTGCAACCTCTCCCACTGTAGCTGCTGCTGCTCCTGCTGCTGCTGCCTCTGTTGCCTCTTCTCCTGTTGCTCCTTTGGCTGCCACTCCCCTGGTTTTAGCCCAGGGTCCTCTCTCCCGTCGAAGATCTCCTCCCATGACCAGAAATCCTTGGTGAGCATCTCCTTTTCGGCTGCTCCTGCCTGTTGACACGCCGCTGGGTCCGTTGGTGGTGGGTGATTCTGTAACGGTTTTCTAGTGGTGATGAAGGAGAGTCGGACCAAACTGCAGCGTGTCGATTGCGATCCATGTTTAATATGACAAAAAGAAACACGAACTTACAAAAAACAATAAACGAAAACCGAAAACAGCCTATCTGGTGCAAACTAACAACGAGTACACATAGGACACTAAGGACAATCACACTGACAAACTCAAAGAATATGGCTGCTAAATATGGTTCCCCAGTAGAGACAACGATAAGCACCTGCCTCTGATTGAGAACCACCGAACAACCATAGACCTTACTAGACAACCCACTAAGCTACAATCCCAATACCACCACCAAAACCCCAAGACAAACACACCACAATTACAAAAAACCCCCATGCCACACCCTGGCCTGACCAAATACATAAAGATAAACACAAAATACTTTGACCAGGGCGTGACA
>NW_024605159.1:0-4229 GCF_018296145.1 Oncorhynchus tshawytscha | reverse complement strand
AAGGTCTATGGTTGTTGAGGGTTCTCAATCAGAGGCAGGTGCTTATCGTTGTCTCTGATTGGGAACCATATTTAGGCAGCCATATTCTTTTGAGTTTGTCGTGGGTGATTGTCCTTAGTGTCTTACTTGTACTCTCTGTTAGTTTGCACTAGATAGGCTGTTTTCGGTTTTCATTACGTTTATTGTTTTGTAGTGTTTAGTGTTTAGTCGTGTTTACGTTTTTAGTGTTTAGTCGTGTTTACGTTTTGTTTAATAAATATGGATCGCAATCGACACGCTGCAGTTTGGTCTGACTCTCCTTCATCACCACTAGAAAACCGTTACAGAATCACCCACCACCAACGGACCAAGCAGCGTGTTAACAGGCAGGAACCACAGGAGAGGCAACAGAGGCAGCAGCAGCAGGAGCAGCAGCAGCTGCAGTGGGAGAGGCTGCACCACCTGGAGAAATGGACATGGGAGGAAGAACTGGACGGTAAAGGACCCTGGGCTCAGCCTGGAGAATATCCCCGCCCCAAGGAAGAACTGGAGGCGGCGAAAGCTGAGAGGCGCAGATATGAGGAGGCAGCACGGCGTAGCAGATGGAAGCCTGAGAATCAGCCCCAAAATTTCTTGGGGGGGGCTCAGGAGAGTGTGGCAGAGTCAGGAGTCAGACCTGAGCCAACTCTCCCTGTTTATCGTGAGGAGCCAAGGAGGAGACCAGAACTAGAGACTGTGAAGGAGTTAATGGGGAAATTGGAGGAGAGAGAAATGAGGGAGTTGCTGTGTTGGTGCTTTTTGCATGGAATTCGCCCGACGGAACGTGTTGGGGATTTGATGGCACCTGGGTTAGCGCTCCATACTCGCCCTGAGGTGCGTGTTAGTCGGCTGGTGAGTTGGTGCCAGCCTCACGCACCAGGCCTCCTGTGCACATCCCTAGCCTTGCACATCCTGTGCCAACACTGCTCTCAAGATCTCCAGTACGCCTTCACGGTCTAGCCCATCCTGTGCCACCTCCACACTCCAGTCCTCTGGTAGCAGCTCCCGCTCCAGGCTTCCTGTGCGTGTCCTCGATCCAGTACCACCAGTTCCAGCACCATGCACCAGGCCTTCAGTGTGCCTCGCCTGTTCAGCGCAGCCAGCGCTTTTCTCCTCTCCTGCGCTGCTGGAGTCTCCCGCCTGTTTAGCGCAGCCAGAGCCTTTCTCCTCTACAGCGCTGCCGGATCCTCCCGCCTGTTCAGCGCAGCCAGAGCCTTCCTCCTGCAGCGCTGCCGGAGCCTCCCGCCTGTTTAGCGCAGCCAGAGCCTTTCTCTCCTCTACGCTGCCGGAGTCTCCCGCCTGTTCAGCGCAGCCAGAGCCTTCCTCCTCTACAGCGCTGCCGGAGCCTCCCGCCTGTTTAGCGCAGCCAGAGCCTTTCTCCTCTCCTACGCTGCCGGAGTCTCCCGCCTGTTCAGCGCAGCCAGAGCCTTCCTCCTCTGGCGCTGCCGGAGCCTCCCGCCTGTTTAGCGCAGCCAGAGCCTTTCTCCTCTCCTACGCTGCCGGAGTCTCCCGCCTGTTCAGCGCAGCCAGAGCTGCCAGCCTGCATGGAGAAGCCAGAGCTGCCAGCCTGCATGGAGCAGCCAGAGCTGTCAGTCCGCATAGAGCAGCCAGAGCTGTCAGTCTGCATGGAGCAGCCAGAGCTGTCAGTCTGCATGGAGCAGCCAGAGCTGTCAGTCTGCATGGAGCAGCCAGAGCTGTCAGTCTGCATGGAGCAGCCAGAGCTGCCAGTCTGCAAGGAGCAGCCAGAGCTGTCAGTCTGCAAGGAGCAGCCAGAGCTGTCAGTCTGCAAGGAGCAGCCAGAGCTGTCAGTCTGCATGGAGCAGCCAGAGCTGTCAGTCTGCATGGAGCAGCCAGAGCTGCCAGTCTGCATGAAGCAGCCAGTCTGCATGGAGCAGCCAGAGCTGTCAGTCTGCATGGAGCAGCCAGAGCTGCCAGTCTGCATGGAGCAGCCAGAGCTGCCAGTCTGCATGGAGCAGCCAGAGCTGCCAGTCTGCATGAAGCAGCCAGAGCTGTCAGTCTGCATGGAGCAGCCAGAGCTGCCAGTCTGCATGGAGCTGCCAGTCTGCAAGGAGCAGCCAGAGCTGTCAGTCTACGTGAAGCAGCCCGAGCTGCCAGTCTGCATGAAGCAGCCAGTCTACATGGAGCAGCCAGAGATGTCAGTCTGCATGAAGCAGCCAGAGCTGTCAGTCTACATGGAGCAGCCAGAGCTGTCAGTCCGCATGGAGCAGCCAGAGCTGTCAGTCTACATGAAGCAGCCCGAGCTGCCAGTCTGCATGAAGCAGCCAGTCTACATGGAGCAGCCAGAGATGTCAGTCTGCATGAAGCAGCCAGAGCTGTCAGTCTGCATAGAGCAGCCAGTCTGCATGGAGCTGCCAGTCTGCATGGAGCTGCCAGTCTGCATGGAGCTGCCAGTCTGCACGGAGCTGTCAGTCTGCACGGAGCTGTCAGTCTGTAAGGAGCTGCCAGTTCACATGGAGCAGCCAGAGATGTCAGTCTGCATGAAGCAGCCAGAGCTGTCAGTCTGCATAGAGCAGCCAGTCTGCATGGAGCTGCCAGTCTGCATGGAGCTGCCAGTCTGCATGGAGCTGCCAGTCTGCACGGAGCTGTCAGTCTGCACGGAGCTGTCAGTCTGTAAGGAGCTGCCAGTCTGCAAGGAGCTGCCAGTCAGCACGGAGCCGCCAGAGCGGTCAGTCTGTAAGAAGCCGCCAGAGCTGTCAGCCTATATGGAGCAGCTAGTGCCGCCAGTCTGCCCAGCGCCGCCAGTGCCCCCAGTCTGCCCAGCGTCGCCAGTCTGCCCAGCATCGCCAGTCTGCCCAGCATCGTCAGTCTGCCCAGCGTCGTCAGTCTGCCCAGCACCGCCAGTCTGCCCAGCACCGCCAGTCTGCCCAGCGCCGCCAGTCTGCCCAGCGCCGCCAGTCTGCCCAGCGCCGCCAGATCTGCCAGTCAGCCAGACTCTTCCAGATCTGCCAGTCAGCCAGACTCTTCCAGATCTGCCAGTCAGCCAGACTCTTCCAGATCTGCCAGTCAGCCAGACTCTTCCAGATCTGCCAGTCGAGCCAGACTCTTCCAGATCTGCCAGTCAACCAGACTCTTCCAGATCTGCCAGTCAACCAGACTCTTCCAGATCTGCCAGTCAACCAGACTCTTCCAGATCTGCCAGTCAACCAGACTCTTCCAGATCTGCCAGTCAACCAGACTCTTCCAGATCTGCCAGTCAACCAGACTCTTCCAGATCTGCCAGTCAGCCAGGATCTGCCAGTCAGCCAGGATCTGCCAGTCAGCCAGGATCTGCTGAAACCACCAGCCAGCCAGGAGCTGGTAGATCTATCTACCTGCCTGAGCTTCCTCTCACGCCTGAGCTTCCTCTCACGCCTGAGCTTCCTCTCACGCCTGAGCTTCCTCTCACTCCTGAGCTTCCTCTCACTCCTGAGCTTCCTCTCACTCCTGAGCTTCCTCTCACTCCTGAGCTTCCTCTCACTCCTGAGCTTTCTCTCACTCCCGAGCTTCCCCTCAGTCCCGAGCTGCCTCGGTCCCGAGCTGTCCTTCAGTCCCGATCTGCTCCTCAGTCCAGTGGGGTTCTGGGTGGGGACTACTAGGCCATGGTCGGCGGCGAGGGTGGACTATCCAGGGACGAAGGGAGAGGGGACTAAGACATTAAAGGAGTTGGGTCCACGTCCCGCGCCGGAGCCGCCACCATGGACAGACGCCCCACCCGGACCCTCCCTATTGTTTTGAGGTGCGTTCGGGAGTCCGCACCTTAGGGGGTTCTGTCACGCCCTGGTCAAAGTATTTTGTGTTTATCTTTATGTATTTGGTCAGGCCAGGGTGTGGCATGGGGTTTTGTAATTGTGGTGTGTTTGTCTTGGGGTTTTGGTGGTGGTATTGGGATTAGTAGCTTAGTGGGTTGTCTAGTAAGGTCTATGGCTGTCTGGGAGTGGTTTTCAATCAGAGGCAGGTGCTTATCGTTGTCTCTGATTGGGAACCATTTAGGCAGCCATATTCTTTGAGTTTGTCAAGATTGTCCTTAGTGTCTTACTTGTACTTTCTGTTAGTTTGCACTAGATAGGCTGTTTTCGGTTTTCATTACGTTTATTGTTTTGTAGTGTTTAGTGTTTAGTCGTGTTTACGTTTTGTTTAATAAATATGGATCGCAATCGACACGCTGCAGTTTGGTCCGACTCTCCTTCATCACCACTAGAAAACCGTTACAC
>NW_024605158.1:0-4229 GCF_018296145.1 Oncorhynchus tshawytscha | reverse complement strand
CTCTTTGGGATGATGCGAATTTTCGCAGCTTTTTGTTAAAAAATCGCGCAACATTTCAGCGCCCCTGCTACTCATTCCAGGAATATAGTATATGCATATGATTAGTATGTGTGGATAGAAAACACTCAGACGTTTCTAAAACTGTTTAAATCACGGCTGTGACTATAACAGAACGTCTGTTTCATCGAAAAGCGCAGGAAAAATCTGATCACTGGAGATGGAAAAAAATATCCATGCGCCACTCCCATGAATTGTTAAAGGTGAACCGTAATATATGGGGCCGAGCTTGCAGTACCTACAGCTACCACAGGATCTATAGAGTCTCCTCATTTGAATCTGAATTGATTCTTGGTAGATCCGCCCGAAGGGAAACGATTCTCTCCGACCACCGACCCGAGGCATTGTCTGTCTTTTTCTCCGGACATTTTTCCACACGGCAGGCTATCGAATTTACATCGCCCACTGATGATTTTTATAGCTTATTGACGTGTAGTAATACCTAAAGTTGCATTAGAAAGGTATTTCGAAGTGTTTTGTGAAAGTTTATCGTCGACTTTTTAACTTTTAAAAATGACGTTACGTTATGAAACGCTACTTTTTTTTCCGTTTTCCACACAGTCTTCATAGATCGATATCTAGGCTATATATGGACCGATTTAATCCAAAAAAAAAAAGACCCAGTATTGATTATGGGACATCAAGGAGTGCCAAGAAAGAAGATGGTCAAAGGTAATGAATGTTTTATATTTTATTGTGCGGTTTGTGTAGCGCCGACTATGCTAATTATTTTTGTTTTCGTCCTCTACGGTCTTTTGGGGTGTTACATGCTATCAGATAATAGCTTCTTATGCTTTCGCCGAAAAGCATTTTACAAAATCTGACTCGGTGGCTAGATTCACAACGAGTGTAGCTTTAATTCAATACCTTGTTTATAAGGGATTATAGCTTTAACCTGGATTTACCTGGTCAGCATAAGTCATGGAAAGAGCCGGTGTTCTTAATGTTTTATACACTCAGTGTAACTCATGGCACTGACACTTACCACTGCATATACATTCAGAGAGTCTAATCTAGAGTCGGCTTTCTATTCCACAACAAAGCCTCCTTCACTCACGCCGCCAAACTTACCCTAGTAAAACTGACTATCCTACCGATCCTCGTCTTCGGCGATGTCATCTACAAAATAGCTTCCAATACTCTACTCAGCAAACTGGATGCAGTTTATCACAGTGCCATCCGTTTTGTTACTAAAGCACCTTATACCACCCACCACTGCGACCTGTATGCTCTAGTCGGCTGGCCCTCGCTACATATTCGTCGCCAGACCCACTGGCTCCAGGTCATCTACAAGTCCATGCTAGGTAAAGCTCCGCCTTATCTCAGTTCACTGGTCACGATGGCAACACCCACCCGTAGCATGCGCTCCAGCAGGTGTATCTCACTGATCATCCCTAAAGCCAACACCTCATTTGGCCGCCTTTCCTTCCAGTTCTCTGCTGCCTGTGACTGGAATGAATTGCAAAACTTGCTGAAGTTGGAGACTTTTATCTCCCTCTCCAACTTTAAACATCTGCTATCTGAGCAGCTAACCGATCGCTGCAGCTGTACATAGTCCATCGGTAAATAGCCAACCCAATTTACCTACCTCATCCCCATACGGTTTTTATTTATTTACTTTTCTGCTCTTTTGCACACCAGTATCTCTACCTGCACATGACCATCTGATCATTTATCACTCCAGTGTTAATCTGCAAAATTGTAATTATGAACTCTTTTTTCTTTTTTCTACTGTGTTATTGACTTGTTTATTGTTTACTCCATGTGTAACTCTGTGTTGTTGTCTGTTCACACTGCTATGCTTTACCTTGGCCAGGTCGCAGTTGTAAATGAGAACTTGTCCTCAACTAGCCTACCTGGTTAAATAAAGGTCAAATAAAAAAATCTGCCAAGCTGACCCTCAACACGGGAACCCCTCAGGGGTGCCTGCTTAGTCCCTCCTGTACTCCATGTTTACCTGTTGCTCCAACACAATCATTAAGTTTGCCAATGACACAAATGTGGTAGGGCCTGATCACCAACAACGAGAGCCTATAGGGAGGAAGTCAGAGACTTCAAAGAGAGTTTGGCATTTTTCCTGGAGGGCCAAAATGTGTAGTAATCTTTGGCCAAACCAGGCACACTAGAGTTTATGGAGCGATATGATGTTGAATCTGAAATTCAGTTTATGTTGGCACTAATATCACTCCATAACATTCTAGCTATGTCTTGGTTAATGCCTGGTTGGAAAAAATGAAAAAGACTGTAGCTCCTAAAGACATGATGGGCCACCACTTGGGTAGAAGCACTATATGGTCCTGTAGCCTACTTTGTCACATGTAAACAAGTTTAGGATGCCAAATGTTACCAAACATCCTACGCTTCCACTAGTCCCAGTCAAACTTATCTTGACCTTTATCAACCCTACTGCATATGCCCTTTAGCTTTAATTTCAATTTCATTTTATTGTACGTTGTTTGGGATGGCACAAGACACTTTAAAATAAAATGGTGTATATTTTTGGTCTAGTGTTCAATTTTCTTCTCTATTGCTCAATACTGTATGCTATGCGCACACAGTTGTCTGTTGTCGATCTGGAACCACTGACAGAGTAGGGGAGTATCTGTGGCCCCATGATAAAACACTAGTCTGGCATCAGTAGTCTGAAAATAGGAGGAAACCAGTTGGACATGTACATCAACATATGGCAGTTGACATTAATATTGTCAAAAACTCATCCTGATGACTTGTGCCTTTGGCCAGATCCAATTTTCCCACGGAGCTGGTGGGTAAAGGACCATATAAAATCATCTGAATGAGGCTTATTCATGTTTCAGTGGGATTATAGCATAGTTGAATTTCATTTCCAATGAGTTTAAGAAATTAATGGAAAGCCATGTACTGATTGTATTTGTATGTTATGAATCGCTACTTGAATATGTACAAAAACAGTTAGTTAATTTAGTGTGTCAGTTTGGTGGAGATCCAAAATTAATGTAAAATCCAGACAGTTGAGGAATGACACGCAGTATGACATGAGCGATACCAAAAACATAGCTACTGCAGTCAGTTTACAACCAGAGATGTTCTTTTTTAAATTTGTTTATTGCTTAAACACAGATGTAGCTCAGTGGTAGAGCGCATGCTGCGCATGTATGAGGTCCTCGGTTCAATCCCCAGCTTCTCCATTCAAATTTTTGCAATGGCCCATCTCCTACTTTCCAGAATGTTGAAATTCTCAGCAGGAAGCAGAGACGTGCTAAATAATTTGCTCTTGTAATCTGAAGAACATGTGTTCAATCCCTGTTCGTACATTTATGTAACAGAAGTGGCATGGTTGCCAACTTCAATTGCATCATTTTCAAAAACTGAAGTTCATGGGTTGGATGACTGTCCATACTTGCTTGTATTTAGAATTGCTGCTATCATTTCATTGTAGTTTCAATGGAGTGGTGTATATAAAAAGTACATTGTATTAATATTGCATTTTAATTTGCATGCATGCGCTCTGAAGATAATCCCCAAATTTTCTGATGAGTATATTTAGTTGTGAAATTAGCTTTTGCACAACTCTACTTTCCAGAATGTTGACATTTTAAGAAGGAAATAGATGTGCTAAGTCATCTGTTTTTGTAAACTGAAGCACATGGGTTCAATCCTGGGTTCAAGCCTTGTTCGACGTTTATGGAAGCTAGATGATATTATGGAAATGTACTTTCATTAGAACAGTGTAAAGAAAGGGTCAATTGTATTGATATGGCCACTACGACCTGTATGCTCTAGTCGGCTGGCCCTCGCTACATATTCGTCGCCAGACCCACTGGTTCCAGGTCATCTTTTTAGTCTATGCTAGGTAAAGCTCCGCCTTATCTCAGCTCACTGGTCACGATAACAACACCCACCCGTAGCACGCGTTCCAGCAGGTATATCTCACTGGTCATCCCCAAAGCCAACACCTCCTTTGGCCGCCTTTCCTTCCAGTTCTCTGCTGACAATGACTGGAACGAATTGCAAAAATTCGTTCCAGTGTTGCCAACTAAGCGACTTAGTCGCTGTATTTAGCAAGTATTCAGACCCCTCTGAATACTTGCAGACATTTTCATTTTACTCACTTTTTGTCTCTTCCACAATGTTATTCCTCACTCCTACAGTGTCCATCACAATTACATGCACATGGACAATTATGCAAATTA
>NW_024605157.1:0-4228 GCF_018296145.1 Oncorhynchus tshawytscha | reverse complement strand
GAAGGTTTACCAATAGATTTTGGAACATTGCTGCGGGACTTGCTTCCACTCAGCCGCAACAGCATTGGTGAGGTCAGGCACAGATGTTGGGCGTTTAGGCCTGGCTCGCAGTCGCCAATCCAATTCATCCCAAAGGTGTTTGATTGGGTTGAGATCAGGCTCTGTGCAGGCCAGTCAAATTCTTTCACACTGATCTCAACAAACCATTTCTGTATGGACCTCACTTTGTGCACTGTGACATTGTCATGCTGAAACAGGAAAGGGCCTTCCCCAAACTGTTGCCACAAAGTTGGAAGCACAGAGTCGCCTAGAATGTCAATGTTTGCTGTAGTGCTAAGATTTCCCTTCACTGGAACTAAGGGGCCTAGCCCGATCCATGAAAAACAGCCCAAAACCATTATTCCTCCTCCACCAAACTTTACAGTTGACATTATGCATTCAGGCAGGTAGCATTCTCCTGGCATCCACCAAACCCAGATTTGTCCGTCGGACTGCCAGATGGTGAAGCATGATTCATCACTCCAGAGAATGCGTTTCCCACCGCTCCAGAGTCTAATGGCGGCGAGCTTTACACCACTCCAGTCAACGCTTGGCATTGTGCATGGTGATGTTAGGTTTGTGTGTGGCCGCTCGTTCCATGATAACCTATTTCATGAAGCTCCCGAAGAACAGTTCTTGTGCTGACGTTGCTTCCAGCAGCAGTTTGGAACTCGGTAGTGAGTGTTGCAAACGAAACAGAACATTTTTACGCGCTACGTGTTACAGGCTGAATAATTTTGCACGCCCAATTTTTCAGTTTTTGATTTGTTAAAAAAGTTTGAAATATCCAATAAATGTCGTTCCACTTCATGATTGTGTCCCACTTGTTGTTGATTCTTCACAAAAAAATACAGTTTTATATCTTTATGTTTTGAAGCCTGAAATGTGGCAAAAGGTTGCAAAGTTCAAGGGGGCCGAATACATTCGCAAGGCACTGTATATTGTCCTTTCCCAGTATGACCTTAACTTTCCAGGACCACCTCTCTCGCTCAAGTTTCGTATGAGGACTGTCGCCGGGTTGCAGAACCTCTCCCCTCAAGCGGCAGTCATAGTACTTTCTTCTCTTTTGTACTTGCCTGTTTGCTGTTCTCGGACACAATTCTGAATGCTTCGGTCCTTCTTTCAGCCCACTTTTCAGCATAACTTCTAGGTGTACGTGACTCCTGTTGCTAGGCCAAACAGCAAGTCTACAGGTAGGCGCGGGTGGTGACCATACAGTAAGTAGAAAGGTGTGTATCCAGTCGCTTCATGTGTAGTGCAGTTGTAGGCATGTACAACTTGTGGAAGATGCTCTTTCCACCTGTCCTTCCTCTTTACCTCAAGCGTTCTCAGCATCTGAAGTAGGGTCCAATTTAATCTTTCGTCCGGTTACCCTAAGGGTGATAGGGAGATGTCTTTGAGTGACCCACTCCTGTCATTTGCTGCAATGTTTTGAAGAGTTCATTCTCAAACGTTCAACCTTGATCATGGTGTAACTTGGGGTATCCAAACCTTGGGGTGAAGTCATTGAATATCTTTTCGGCTGCTGTTCTTCTGGTCGGATACGCTTGTGCAAATCTTGTGAAATGGTCTATTACAACCAGTAGGTACTGAAACCTCCTCTGCTGGCCTTCAGATGCATGTAGTCAATAGAGACTAACTCGAGGTTGTGAACTTGTGGTGATGCTGCCCATCGGTGCTGCTACATGTGTGACTGGCTTCTTTTGGTTGATTCAGCGGCAGCATCTGGTTACATATTCCTCAAGGTCTCTCTTCATAAATGGCCAATAGAACCTTTCTCGTGCCAGACTGAGGATTCTCTCTGTTCCAACATGACCCATATCATCATGAAGATGTTTCAACGCCATCTGCTTGTACTGGACTGTTAAGACTAAGACTAGCTGGTGTCTTTGACTGGTTTTCCAGTACAGGACTCCATTGTCAATGTGTAGTTTTCCCACATTCATGCATCAGTTTCTTGGTAGTGGCACTTACTCCTTGTCTTGCCCCACTGGTAAGTATCCCGTTTGTTTCTTTTTTAGTATCAATAGTTCTCTAATAGCTTGATCGTCTCTTTGGGCTTTTTCTAGCTCGCCATGGTCGATAGTTGGCAGGGGTTCATGAGTGTACTGTTCCTCTACATAGTCTTGTGACAGGTGCAAGGCTGCTATATCTTTTCCCTGTGCTGCCTGTTTCCTTGCCATGTTGCACGAACAGCTTCACCTGACAACTGGTCTATGCCAGGGCAAATGGGATAGTGTCTGTGTCTATATTGACTTTGTCTGGTTTGTACTTGAAGTCAAACCTAAAGTCTGACAGTTCCCAACCCATCTGTGGCCTACTGCATTTAGCTTGGCAGTGCTCATGACGTATGTCAGGGGATTGTTATCCATGTAGATGGTAAAAGTAAGGTGCATAAAATAAACTTTTCACACACAGACCACTTCAAGGCAAGAAACTTGAGTTTGCCAGAGAGAAGGTTGTAATTCTTCTTGGCTGAAGAGAGGGTTCTTGATCCACACCCTCAGCTTCCCGTTTTGGCGTTGGTAAAGGACAGCTCCAAGCTAATGCAGTGTGAAGGGCAAGTCAACGTGGGTATAGGCTAAGACAGGCGGACTGGCTTACGTGTCTATCAGTCTCCCAGGGGTGCTGTGGTGTGCCTCGGTTCATTCCACTGCATCCTGGATGACAACTGAGCACATTTTCCTTTCTCTTTCCACGGTTTCCCTGATGGCTCTACCATTTTTTACTTTGAGTAGTTTGTAGATTGGCTTCGAGATTCCCTACTTTCACCTCAGCATGGTCATCGTCAGTGTTCTGGGTCTGTATGAAACTTACTATTGCATTAGCTTGTTCTCCCTGGATCTCCAGAGCTGCACCAAGCAGGCTGTCTATTGTAAGCAGCACCTGTGCTCCACTATGTTGTCCCCTTATCCGCTCTTGGATGACATTGAACCCTAGGAGTGGTCTCTCTAGTGTCATGTGACCAGAAACGGTACCTGTATTGACAGATCTGGATCACCGTTTCCCAGGAGGTCCATCCTCACCTCGACCCAACCATTGAAAGGCATAGCATCTCCATTGACAGCCATGACATCAACGGGCTTTGTTCCCATGAGTTCGGTCAGCGGTCTGACTTTTTGATCAGGTAAGTCTTTTTCCTTCCATTTGTGGTCCAGAATACTCACTTGCGCACCCGTGTATAGCAGAATGTTTACAGAATAGCCATTCATGTAACACTTGAGTATGTATTTTTTTTTCCAACTAGCTGGACTACTTTGCCTTGTGTTGACTGACTAGTATGTGATGAAACTGTGCAGTTGACTTGATCTTGATTGGGTGCGTGAACTGCATCAGGCTGGGACTGTTGGTTTAGGCTGGCCACTGGCTGTCCTCCTGCAATGACCAGACCCTGTTTCCCAAACACTTCAGTTTTTTTCAGACAATCCACAGCTTGGTGTTCCTCTTCTCCACATGCTAAGAAATGGTGGCATTCCATTGCGCCTCTCTACACATCTTGAACAGCTGTATGGTCTCTCTTCTTTGAAACGCTGGCTTACTGGAAGTACATTGACAAATGTTCTGGTGTTTTGGGCTGCTTCAAGGATTCAATAACATTTCTTAGGGCCTCGACTTGAGCGCTCAGCTGCTGGATAGTTTTGTTTTGCTCTTTAGCTCAGTATTTTGCTCAACTTTGACTTCATCAGCCCGAGCTGGGCATTGTCGCCTTATGACGTGGTTTGGCCCAATCTACGCTGTCTGTCACTCGCATCGCTTGTTATTTTTATCACATGCCTCGGCAATGCTTCATCAGACACAGTGTTATCAAATCAAATCAAATCAAATTTTGTTGTCACATACACATGGTTAGCAGATGTTAATGCGAGTGTAGCGAAATGCTTGTGCTTCTAGTTCCGACAATGCAGTAATACTTGAGCAAGTAATCTAACTAACAATTCAAAAAACTGTCATACACAGTGTAGGGGATAAAGAATATGTACATAAGGATATATGAATGAGTGATGGTACAGAGCAGCATAGGCAAGATACAGTAGATGATATCGAGTGCAGTATATACATATGAGATAGAGTATGTAAACCAAGTGGCATAGTTAAAGTGGCTAGTGATACATGTATTACATAAGGATGCAGTCGATGATATAGAGTACAGTATCAACGAGGAGTCAGAGAGGAGTCTCAACTCCCTTCT
>NW_024605156.1:0-4228 GCF_018296145.1 Oncorhynchus tshawytscha | reverse complement strand
TCAAATCCCCGAGCTGACAAGGTAAAACTCTTTCAATCTGCTAGGCCGTTATTGAAAATAAGAATTTGTTCTTAACTGACTTACATAGTTAAATAAAGGTTAAATAAAATAGATGTGTCCTTGTGTTTTAGGTTATTGTCCTGCTGAGTGGTGAATCAAATCCCCGAGCTGACAAGGTAAAACTCTTCAATCTGCTAGGCCGTTATTGAAAATAAGAATTTGTTCTTAACTGACTTACATAGTTAAATAAAGGTTAAATAAAATAGATGTGTCCTTGTGTTTTAGGTTATTGTCCTGCTGAGTGGTGAATTCATGTCCCGGTGGAAAGCAGACTGAACCAGGTTTTCTCTACAATTTTGCCTGTGCTTAGCTTCACTACGTTCATTTTTTTATCCTGAAAAACTCCCCAGTCCTTAATGATTACAAGCATACCCATAACATATGCTTGAAATTTGAGAGTGGTAGGCCTACTCAGTAACTTGTTGTATTGTATTTGCCCCAAACATTATCCGGACCTGTAACGGTTTTCTAGTGGTGATGAAGGAGAGTCGGACCAAACTGCAGCGTGTCGATTGCGATCCATATTTATTAAACAAAACGTAAACACGACTAAACACTAAACACGACTAAACACTAAACACTACAAAACAATAAACGTAATGAAAACCGAAAACAGCCTATCTAGTGCAAACTAACAGAGAGTACAAGTAAGACACTAAGGACAATCACCCACGACAAACTCAAAGAATATGGCTGCCTAAATATGGTTCCCAATCAGAGACAACGATAAGCACCTGCCTCTGATTGAGAACCACTCCAGACAGCCATAGACCTTGCTAGACAACCCACTAAGCTACAATCCCAATACCACCACCAAAACCCCAAGACAAACACACCACAATTACAAAAACCCCATGCCACACCCTGGCCTGACCAAATACATAAAGATAAACACAAAATACTTTGACCAGGGCGTGACAGAACCCCCTAAGGTGCGGACTCCCGAACGCACCTCAAAACAATAGGGAGGGTCCCGGGTGGGCGTCTGTCCATGGTGGCGGCTCCGGCGCGGACGTGGACCCCACTCCTTTAATGTCTTAGTCCCCTCTCCCTTCGTCCCTGGATAGTCCACCCTCGCCACCGACCATGGCCTAGTAGTCCCCACCCAGAACCCCACTGGACTGGGGAGCAGATCGGGACTGAAGGACAGCTCGGGACTGAGGCAGCTCGGGACTGAGGGGAAGCTCGGGAGTGAGAGAAAGCTCAGGAGTGAGAGGAAGCTCAGGAGTGAGAGGAAGCTCAGGAGTGAGAGGAAGCTCAGGCAGGTAGATAGATCTACCAGCTCCTGGCTGGCTGGTGGTTTCAGCAGATCCTGGCTGACTGGCAGATCCTGGCTGACTGGCAGATCCTGGCTGACTGGCAGATCTGGAAGAGCCTGGCTGACTGGCAGATCTGGAAGAGTCTGGTTGACTGGCAGATCTGGAAGAGTCTGGTTGACTGGCAGATCTGGAAGAGTCTGGTTGACTGGCAGATCTGGAAGAGTCTGGTTGACTGGCAGATCTGGAAGAGTCTGGCTGACTGGCAGATCTGGAAGAGTCTGGCTGACTGGCAGATCTGGAAGAGTCTGGCTGACTGGCAGATCTGGAAGAGTCTGGCTGACTGGCAGATCTGGAAGAGTCTGGCTGACTGGCAGATCTGGAAGAGTCTGGCTGACTGGTAGATCTGGCGGCGCTGGGCAGACTGGCGGCGCTGGGCAGACTGGCGGCGCTGGGCAGACTGGCGGCTGGGCAGACTGGCGATGCTGGGCAGACTGGCGGCGCTGGGCATACTGGCGGTGCTGGGCAGACTGGCGGTGCTGGGCAGACTGACGACGCTGGGCAGACTGACGACGCTGGGCAGACTGGCGACGCTGGGCAGACTGGCGTGCTGGGCAGACTGACGGCGCTGGGCAGACTGGCGGCGCTGGGCAGACTGGGGGCACTGGCGGCGCTGGGCAGACTGGCGGCACTAGCTGCTCCATATAGGCTGACAGCTCTGGCGGCTTCTTACAGACTGACCGCTCTGGCGGCTCCGGGCTGACTGGCAGCTCCTTGCAGACTGGCAGCTCCTTACAGACTGACAGCTCCGTGCAGACTGACAGCTCCGTGCAGACTGACAGCTCCTTGCAGACTGGCAGCTCCATGCAGACTGGCAGCTCCATGCAGACTGGCAGCTCCATGCAGACTGGCTGCTCTATGCAGACTGACAGCTCTGGCTGCTTCATGCAGACTGACAGCTCTGGCTGCTCCATGTAGACTGGCTGCTTCATGCAGACTGGCAGCTCGGGCTGCTTCATGTAGACTGACAGCTCTGGCTGCTCCATGCGGACTGACAGCTCTGGCTGCTCCATGTAGACTGACTGCTTCATGCAGACTGGCAGCTCGGGCTGCTTCATGTAGACTGACAGCTCTGGCTGCTCCATGCAGACTGACAGCTCTGACTGTTCCATGCAGACTGACAGCTCTGGCTGCTTCATGCAGACTGGCAGCTCTGGCTGCTCCATGTAGACTGGCTGCTTCATGCAGACTGGCAGCTCGGGCTGCTTCATGTAGACTGACAGCTCTGGCTGCTCCTTGCAGACTGGCAGCTCCATGCAGACTGGCAGCTCTGGCTGCTCCATGCAGACTGACAGCTCTGGCTGCTTCATGCAGACTGGCAGCTCTGGCTGCTCCATGCAGACTGGCAGCTCTGGCTGCTCCATGCAGACTGACAGCTCTGGCTGCTCCATGCAGACTGGCTGCTTCATGCAGACTGGCAGCTCTGGCTGCTCCATGCAGACTGACAGCTCTGGCTGCTCCATGCAGACTGACAGCTCTAGCTGCTCCTTGCAGACTGGCAGCTCTGGCTGCTCCATGCAGACTGACAGCTCTGGCTGCTCCATGCAGACTGACATCTCTGGCTGCTCCATGCAGACTGACATCTCTGGCTGCTCCATGCAGACTGACAGCTCTGGCTGCTCCATGCAGACTGACAGCTCTGGCTGCTCTATGCGGACTGACAGCTCTGGCTGCTCCATGCAGGCTGGCAGCTCTGGCTGCGCTGAACAGGCGGGAGACTCCGGCAGCGTAGGAGAGGAGAAAGGCTCTGGCTGCGCTAAACAGGCGGGAGGATCCGGCAGCACTGTAGAGGAGGAAGGCTCTGGCTGCGCTGAACAGGCGGGAGGATCCGGCAGCGCTGTAGAGGAGAAAGGCTCTGGCTGCGCTAAACAGGCGGAGACTCCAGCAGCGCAGGAGAGGAGAAAAGCGCTGGCTGCGCTGAACAGGCGAGGCACACTGAAGGCCTGGTGCATGGTGCTGGAACTGGTGGTACTGGATCGAGGACACGCACAGGAAGCCTGGAGCGGGAGCTGCTACCGGAGGACTGGAGTGTGGAGGTGGCACAGGATGGGCTAGACCGTGAAGGCGTACTGGAGATCTTGAGAGCAGTGTTGGCACAGGATGTGCAAGGATAGGGATGTGCACAGGAGGCCTGGTGCGTGAGGCTGGCACCAACTTCACCAGCCGACTAACACGCACCTCAGGACGAGTATGGAGCGCTAACCCAGGTGCCATCAAATCCCCAACACGTTCCGTCGGGCGAATTCCATGCAAAAAGCACCAACACAGCAACTCCCTCATTTCTCTCTCCTCCAATTTCCCCATTAACTCCTTCACAGTCTCTGGTTCTGGTCTCCTCCTTGGCTCCTCCACGATAAACAGGGAGAGTTGGCTCAGGTCTGACTCCTGACTCTGCCACACTCTCCCTGAGCCCCCCCCAAGAAATTTTGGGGCTGATTCTCAGGCTTCCATCCGCTACGCCGTGCTGCCTCCCTCATATCTGCGCCTCTCAGCTTTCGCCGCCTCAGTTCTTCCTTGGGGCGGCGATATTCTCCAGGCTGAGCCCAGGGTCCTTTACCGTCCAGTTCTTCCTCCCATGTCCATTTCTCCAGGTGGTGCAGCCTCTCCCACTGCAGCTGCTCCCTGCTGCTGCTGCCTCTGTTGCCTCTCCTGTGGTTCCTGCCTGTTAACACGCTGCTTGGTCCGTTGGTGGTGGGTGATTCTGTAACGGTTTTCTAGTGGTGATGAAGGAGAGTCGGACCAAACTGCAGCGTGTCGATTGCGATCCATATTTATTAAACAAAACGTAAACACGACTAAACACTAAACACGACTAAACACTAAACACTACAAAACAATAAACGTAATGAAAA
>NW_024605155.1:0-4228 GCF_018296145.1 Oncorhynchus tshawytscha | reverse complement strand
TAGAACCTCTTCCTCACCTCGTATTGTATACAGTAGCATGAGACCTCACGTTAACACACAGTAACATGAATAGAACCTCATGTTAACACACAGTACCATGAATAGAACCTCATGTCACACACACAGTAACATGAATAGAACCTCACGTTAACACACAGTAACATGAATAGAACCTCATGTTAACACACAGTAACATGAATAGAACCTCATGTTAACACACAGTAACATGAATAGAACCTCATGTTAACACACAGTACCATGAATAGAACCTCATGTTAACACACAGTAACATGAATAGAACCTTGTTGGCACACAGTAACATGAATAGAACCTCTTCCTCATGTTAACACACAGTAACATGAATAGAACCTCATGTTAACACACAGTAACATGAATAGAACCTCATGTTAACACACAGTAACATGAATAGAACTCTTCCTCATGTTAAGACACAGTAACATGAATAGAACCTCATGTTAACACACAGTAACATGAGTAGAACCTCATGTCAACACACAGTAACATGAATAGAACCTCTTCCTCATGTTAACACACAGTAACATGAATAGAACCTCTTTCCTCATGTTAACACACAGTAACATGAATAGAACCTCATGTCCTCACGTTACACACAGTAACATGAATAGAACCTCTTCCTCATGTTAACACACAGTAACATGAATAGAACCTCGTATTAACACACAGTAACATGAATAGAACCTCATGTTAACACACAGTAACATGAATAGAACTCTCATGTTAACACACAGTAACATGAATAGAACCTCATGTTAACACACAGTAACATGAATAGAACCTTCTCATGTTAACACACAGTAACATGAATAGAACCTCTTCCTCATGTTAACACACAGTAACATGAATAGAACCTCATGTTAACACACAGTAACATGAATAGAACCTCATGTTAACACACAGTAACATGAATAGAACCTCTTCCTCATGTTAACACACAGTAACATGAATAGAACCTCATGAACCACAGTAACATGAATAGAACATGTTACACACAGTAACATGAATAGAACCTCTTCCTCATGTTAACACACAGTAACATGAATAGAACCTCTTCCTCATGTTAAACACACAGTAACCCTCTTCCTACCATGAATATGTTAACACACAGTAACATGAATAGAACCTCATGTTAACACACAGTAACATGAATAGAACCTCATGTTAACACACAGTAACATGAATAGAACCTCTTCCTCACGTTAACACACAGTAACATGAATAGAACTCATGTTAACACACAGTAACATGAATAGAACCTCATGTTAACACACAGTAACATGAATAGAACCCTTCCTCATGTTAACACACAGTAACATGAATAGAACCTCTTCCTCATGTTAACACACAGTAACATGTAGAACCTCGAACACACAGTAAATATGAATAGAACCTCATGTTAACACACAGTAACATGAATAGAACCTCTTCCTCATGTTAACACAGTAACATGAATAGAACAAGTTAACACACAGTAACATGAATAGAACCTCATGTTAACACACACAGTAACATGAATAGAACTCGTTCCTCATGTTAACACAGTAACATGAATAGAACCCTCTTCCTCATGTTAACACACAGTAACATGAATAGAACCCTCATGTTAACACACAGTAACATGAATAGAACTCCACACAGTAAATATGAAATAGAACCTCATGTTAACACACAGTACCATGAATAGAACCTTGTGTTAGCACACAGTAACATGAATAGAACCTCATGTGAACACACAGTACCATGAATAGAACCTCACGTTAACACACAGTAACATGAATAGAACCTCATGTTAACACACAGTAACATGAATAGAACCTCATGTTAACACACAGTAACATGAATAGAACCTCATGTTAACACACAGTAACATGAATAGAACCTCATGTTAACACACAGTAACATGAATAGAACCTCATGTTAACACACAGTAACATGAATAGAACCTTGTTAACACACAGTAACATGAATAGAAACCTCTTCCTCATGTTAACACACAGTAACATGTATAGAACCTCATGTCAACACAAAAATAATAGAACCTCTTCCTCACGTTAACACACAGTAACATGAATAGAACTCTTCCTCATGTTAACACACAGTAACATGAATAGAACTCTCATGTTAGCAATAAAGTAACATGAATAGAACCGTGTCAACACACAGTAACATGAATAGACCTCTCCTCACGTTAACACACAGTAACATGAATAGAACCTCTTCCTCATGTTAACACACAGTAACATGAATAGAACCTCATGTTAACACACAGTAACATGAATAGAACCTCTTCCTCATGTTAACACACAGTAACATGAATAGAACCTCTTCCTCATGTTAACACACAGTAACATGAATAGAACCTCTTCCTCATGTTAACACACAGTAACATGAATAGAACCTCATGTTAACACACAGTAACATGAATAGAACCTCATGTTAACACACAGTAACATGAATAGAACCTCTTCCTCATGTTAACACACAGTAACATGAATAGAACCTCTTCCTCATGTTAACACACAGTAACATGAATAGAACCTCTTCCTCATGTTAACACACAGTAACATGAATAGAACCTCATGTTAACACACAGTAACATGAATAGAACCTCATGTTAACACACAGTAACATGAATAGAACCTCTTCCTCATGTTAACACACAGTAACATGAATAGAACCTCTTCCTCATGTTAAGACACAGTAACATGAATAGAACCTCATGTTAACACACAGTAACATGTATAGAACCTCTTCCTCATGTTAACACACAGTAACATGAATAGAACCTCTTCCTCATGTTAACACACAGTAACATGAATAGAACCTCATGTTAACACACAGTAACATGAATAGAACCTCACGTTAACACACAGTAACATGAATAGAACCTCATGTTAACACACAGTAACATGAATAGAACCTCACGTTAACACACAGTAACATGAATAGAACCTCTTCCTCATGTTTTACACACAGTAACATGAATAGAACCTCATGTTAACACACAGTAACATGAATAGAACCTCATGTTAACACACAGTAACATGAATAGAACCTCGTGTTAGCACACAGTAACATGAATAGAACCTCATGTTAACACACAGTAACATGAATAGAACCTCATGTTAACACACAGTAACATGAATAGAACCTCATGTTAACACACAGTAACATGAATAGAACCTCATGTTAACACACAGTAACATGAATAGAACCTCATGTTAACACACAGTAACATGAATAGAACCTCATGTTAACACACAGTAACATGAATAGAACCTCATGTTAACACACAGTAACATGAATAGAACCTCATGTTAACACACAGTAACATGAATAGAACCTCATGTTAACACACAGTAACATGAATAGAACCTCTTCCTCATGTTAACACACAGTAACATGAATAGAACCTCTTCCTCATGTTAACACACAGTAACATGAATAGAACCTCTTCCTCATGTTAACACACAGTAACATGAATAGAACCTCATGTTAACACACAGTAACATGAATAGAACCTCATGTTAACACACAGTAACATGAATAGAACCTCTTCCTCATGTTAACACACAGTAACATGAATAGAACCCCTCATGTTAACACACAGTAACATGAATAGAACCTCTCATGTTAACACACAGTAACATGAATAGAACCTCATGTTAACACACAGTAACATGAATAGAACCTCTTCCTCATGTTAACACACAGTAACATGAATAGAACCTCTTCCTCATGTTAACACACAGTAACATGAATAGAACCTCTCATGTTAACACACAGTAACATGAATAGAACCTCATGTTAACACACAGTAACATGAATAGAACCTCATGTTAACACACAGTAACATGAATAGAACCTCATGTTAACACACACAGTAACATGTATAGAACCTCTTCCTCATGTTAACACACAGTAACATGAATAGAACCTCATGTTAACACACAGTAACATGAATAGAACCTCATGTTAACACACACAGTAACATGAATAGAACCTCTTCCTCATGTTAACACACAGTAACATGAATAGAACCTCATGTTAACACACAGTAACATGAATAGAACCTCATGTTAACACACAGTAACATGAATAGAACCTCATGTTAACACACAGTAACATGAATAGAACCTCACGTTAACACACAGTAACATGAATAGAACCTCATGTTAACACACAGTAA
>NW_024605154.1:0-4227 GCF_018296145.1 Oncorhynchus tshawytscha | reverse complement strand
GTTAGTACTGTATTGACTGGGTTAGTGTTAGTGCTGTATTGGACTGGGTTAGGCTGTGGTACTGTATTGACTGGGTTAGTAGTCTGTATTGACTGGGTTAGTACTCTATTGACTGGGTTAGTACTGTATTGACTGGGTTAGTACTGTAATGACTGGGTTAATGCTGTATTGACTGGGTTAGTACTGTAATGACTGGGTTATTGACTGGGTTAGTTAGTACTGTATTGACTCAAGTTAGTGTTAGTACTGTATTGACTGGGTTAGTGTTAGTACTGTATTGACTGGGTTAGTGTTAGTACTGTATTGACTGGGTTAGTACTGTATTGACTGGGTTAGTGTTAGTACTGTATTGACTGGGTTAGTGTTAGTACTGTATTGCCTGTGTTAGTACTGTATTGACTGGGTTAGTGTTAGTACTGTATTGCCTGGGTTAGTGTTAGTACTGTATTGCCTGGGTTAGTGTTAGTACTGTATTGCCTGGGTTAGTACTGTATTGACTGGGTTAGTGTTAGTGCTGTATTGACTGGGTTAGTGTTAGTGCTGTATTGACTGGGTTTAGTGTTAGTACTGTATTGACTGGGTTAGTACTGTATTGACTGGGTTAGTGCTGTATTGACTGGGTTAGTGTTAGTACTGTATTGACTGGGTTAGTGTTAGTACTGTATTGACTGGGTTATGTTAGTGCTGTATTGACTGGGTTAGTGCTGTATTGACTGGGTTGCTGTATTGACTGGGTTAGTGTTAGTGCTGTATTGACTGGGTTAGTGTTAGTGCTGTATTGACTGGGTTAGTGTTAGTGCTGTATTGACTGGGTTAGTGCTGTATTGACTGGGTTAGTGTTAGTGCTGTATTGACTGGGTTAGTGTATTGACTGGGTTACTGTTATACTGTATTGACTGGGTTAGTGTTAGACTGGGTTAGTGCTGTATTGACTGGGTTAGTGTTAGTGCTGTATTGACTGGGTTAGTGTTAGTGCTGTATTGACTGGGTTAGTGTTAGTACTGTATTGACTGGGTTAGTGTTAGTGCTGTATTGACTGGGTTAGTGTTAGTACTGTATTGACTGTATTGCCTGGGTTAGTGTTAGTACTGTATTGCCTGGGTTAGTGTTAGTACTGTATTGCCTGGGTTAGTGTAGTACTGTATTGACTGGGTTAGTGTTAGTGCTGTATTGACTGGGTTGAGTGTTACTGTACTGGGTTAGTATTGCCTGGGTTAGTGTTAGTACTGTATTGCCTGGGTTAGTGTTAGTGCTGTATTGACTGGGTTAGTACTGTATTGACTGGGTTAGTGTTAGTGCTGTATTGACTGGGTTAGTGTTAGTGCTGTATTGACTGGGTTAGTGTTAGTACTGTATTGACTGGGTTAGTACTGTATTGACTGGGTTAGTACTGTATTGACTGGGTTAGTGTTAGTGCTGTATTGACTGGGTTAGTGTTAGTGCTGTATTGACTGGGTTATTACTGTATTGACTGGGTTAGTGCTGTATTGACTGGGTTAGTGTTAGTAGTGCTGTATTGACTGGGTTAGTGTTAGTGCTGTATTGACTGGGTTAGTGTTGGTGCTGTATTGACTGGGTTAGTGTTAGTGCTGTATTGACTGGGTTAGTGTTAGTGCTGTATTGACTGGGTTAGTGTTAGTGCTGTATTGACTGGGTTAGTGTTAGTGCTGTATTGACTGGGTTAGTACTGTATTGACTGGAGTTTAGTACTGTATTGACTGGGTTAGTTAGTGCTGTATTGACTGGGTTAGTGTTAGTGCTGTATTGACTGGGTTAGTGCTGTATTGACTGAGTTGTGTTAGTGCTGTATTGACTGGGTTAGTGTTAGTGCTGTATTGACTGGGTTAGCGTACTGCTGTATTGACTGGGTTAGGGTTAGTACTGTATTGACTGGGTTAGTACTGTATTGACTGGGTTAGTACTGTATTGACTGGGTTAGTACTGTATTGACTGGGTTAGTGCTGTATTGACTGGGTTAGTGTTAGTGCTGTATTGACTGGGTTAGTGTTAGTGCTGTATTGACTGGGTTAGTGTTAGTGCTGCATTGCCTGGGTTAGTGTTAGTGCTGTATTGACTGGGTTAGTGTTAGTACTGTATTGACTGGGTTAGGGTTGTATTGACTGGGTTAGGGTTAGTACTGTATTGACTGGGTTAGTGTTAGTGCTGTATTGACTGGGTTATTACTGTTAGTATGTGTATTGACTGGGTTAGTACTGTTTGACTGGGTTAGTGCTGTATTGACTGGGTTAGTGTTAGTGCTGTATTGACTGGGTTAGTGTTAGTGCTGTATTGATGGGGTTATTACTGTATTGACTGGGTTAGTGCTGTATTGACTGGGTTAGTGTTAGTGCTGTATTGGACTGGGTTAGTGTTAGTGCTGTATTGACTGGGTTAGTGTTAGTGCTGTATTGACTGGGTTAGTGTTAGTGCTGTATTGACTGGGTTAGTACTGTATTGACTGGGTTAGTGTTAGTGCTGTATTGACTGGGTTAGTGTTAGTGCTGTATTGACTGGGTTAGTGTTAGTGCTGTATTGACTGGGTTAGTGTTAGTACTGTATTGACTGTTAGTACTGTATTGACTGGTGTTAGTGCTGTATTGACTGGGTTAGTGTTAGTGCTGTATTGACTGGGTTAGTGTTAGTTGTATTGACTGGGTTAGTGCTGTATTGACTGGGTTAGTGTGTATTGACTGGGTTAGTACTGTATTGACTGGGCTAGTGCTGTATTGACTGGGTTAGTGTTAGTGCTGTATTGACTAGGGTTAGTGTTAGTACTGTATTGACTGGGTTAGTGCTGTATTGACTGGGTTAGTGTTAGTGCTGTATTGACTGGGTTAGTGTTAGTGCTGTATTGACTGGGTTAGTACTGTATTGACTGGGTTAGTGCTGTATTGACACCGGGTTAGTGTTAGTGCTGTATTGACTGGGTTAGTACTGTTTGACTGGGTAGTGTTAGTGCTGTATTGGACTGGTTATGTTAGTGCTGTATTGGACTGGGTTAGTGTTAGTGCCTGTATTGACTGGGTTAGTGGTTAGTACTGGGTTAGTACTGTATTGACTGGGTTAGTACTGTATTGACTGGGGTTAGTGTTAGTGCTGTATTGACTGGGTTATTACTGTATTGACTGGGTTAGTACTCTATTGACTGGGTTAGTACTGTATTGAAATGGACTGGGTTAGTGCTAAAAGGTATTGACTGGGTTAGTGTTAGTGCTGTACCTTAGTACTTAGACTGGGCTAGTGCTGTATTGACTGGGTTAGTGCTGTATTGACTGGGTTAGTGTTATGCTGTATTGACTGCTGTATTGACTGGGTTAGTGTTAGTACTGTATTGAGTGTTAGTACTGTATTGACTGGGTTAGTGTTAGTGCTGTATTGCCTGGGTTAGTGTTAGTGCTGTATTGACTGGGTTAGTGTTAGTGCTGCACTGGGTTAGTGTTAGTACCGTATTGCCCTGTATTGACTGGGTTAGTGTTAGCACTGTATTGACTGCTAGTGTTAGTGCCGTATTGACCGGGTTGTTAGTGCTGTATTGACTGGGTTAGTACTGCATTGCCCAAGTTAGTGTTGGCACTTTCGTATTGCCCGGGTTAGTGTTAGTACCGTATTGCCCGGTTAGTACCGCCTGTATTGACTGGGTTAGTGTTATGCTGTATTGACTGGGTTAGTGTTAGTGCTGGTATTGACTGGGTTAGTGTTAGTACTGCATTGACCGGGTTAGTACTGTATTGACTGGGTTAGTGCTGTATTGACTGGGTTAGTGTTAGTACTGTATTGACTGGGTTAGTGTTAGTGCTGTATTGACTGGGTTAGTGTACTGTATTGACTGGGTTAGTGCTGTATTGACTGGGTTAGTACTGTATTGACTGGGTTAGTGTTAGTGCTGTATTGACTGGAGTTAGTGCTGTATTGACTGGGTTAGTGTTAGTGCTGTATTGACTGGGTTAGTGTTAGTGCTGTATTGACTGGGTTAGTGTTAGTGCTGTATTGACTGGGTTAGTGTACTGTATTGACTGGGTTAGTGCTGTATTGACTGGGTTAGTGCTGTATTGACTGGGTTAGTACTGTATTGACTGGGTTAGTGTTAGTGCTGTATTGACTGGGTTAGTGTTAGTGCTGTATTGACTGTTAGGGTTAGTACTGCATTGACTGGGTTAGTGTTGTATTGACTGGGTTAGTACTGTATTGACTGGGGGTAGTACTGTATTGACTGGGTTATTGCTGTAT
>NW_024605153.1:0-4225 GCF_018296145.1 Oncorhynchus tshawytscha | reverse complement strand
GTCCAACAGTTGACAGTGCATGTCAGAACAAAAAACAAATCATGAGGTCAAAGGAATTGTCCATTGAGCACTGAAACAGGTTTGTGCCGAGGCACAGATCTGGAGAAGGGTACCAAAACACCTCTGCAGCATTGAGGGTCCCCAAGAACACAGTGGCCTTCATCATTCTTAAATGGAAGAAGTTTGGAACCACGAAGACTCTTCCTAGAGCTGGCCGCCCAGCCAAACTGAGCAATCGGGGGAGAAGGGCCTTGGTCAGGGAGGTGACCAAGAACCCGATGGTCACTCTGACAGAGCTCTAGAGTTCCTCTGTGGAGCTAGGAGAACTGCTAAGGGGTGGGCAATTCCAGTCCTCAAGGCCCTAATTGGTGTCACAGTTTTGCCCCAATCCCAGTTAATACACCTGACTCCAATAATCACCTAATCAATCTTCAGTTTAGAATGCACCATCTCTATGGTGAAGCATGGTGGTGGCAGCATCATGCTGTGGGAATGTTTTTCAGTGGCAGGGACTGGGAGACTAGTCAGGATCGAGGGAAAGGTTAACAGAGAAAATGACAGAGATCCTGCTCCAGAGTGCTCAGGCCCTCAGACTGGGGCGAAGGTTCATCTTCCGACAGGACAATGACCCTAAGCACACAGCCAAGACAATGCAGGAGTGGCTTCAGGACAAGTCTCTGAATGTCCTTGAGTGGCCCAACCAGAGTGTGGATTTGAACCCAATCAAACATCTCTGGAGAGACCTGAAAATAGCTGTGCAGCAACGCTCCCCATCCAACCTGACAGAGCTTGAGAGGATCTGCAGAGAAGAATGGGAGAAACTCCCCAAATATAGGCGTGCCAAGCTTGTAGAGTCATACCCAAGAATACTTGAGGTTGTAATTTCTGCCAAAGGTGCTTCAACAACGTACTGAAATAAGGATCTGACTACTTATGTAAATGTGATATTTCAGTTTTCTTTCTCAAAAACTGTTTTTGCTTTGTCATTATGGGGTATTATGTGTAGATTGATGAGGGAAAACAATAAGGCTGTCACCTAACAACATGTGGTAAAATTCAATGGGTCTGAATACTTCCTGAAGGCACTGTATATGCACCCTCATTGCTGTATATTTGAAATGAGTTGTTATTGGAGTTACTTTCTTGTAAATTGTATTAGGTTACAGTACTGAACTAATTTGTCTGTTTCAGTAAAGTTGGTGGGAGGCCAATTTGTGAATCACAATGTAGGTCACAAATCAGTATTTGAATATTGTTGTAGAGTTCTGTAAGGTTATAGTTATGGATTATATGTTCATGGTACCATATCTTCCGAATCTTATCAACAGAACTTAATGTTTCTTTCTCTCTCCCCAGATCCAACAAGCTGATCAAAGTGAGTTGAAGGGTGAACAAAAATATGTCAAACTCACTCATCCTGAGGCTGAGTGACTTCTTGAATGAAGGTAATCTTTTAAATTGGCCATTAAAATTGAATTTTACCAATGTAGTTGCAAAATATTCATTTCTCACCTGAAGGGGATCTCCGCAAATGTTTTTTGTCTATATAGTTTCATATCATTATGTGAATCACAGCCATCCTAATGTTAATGTTTTGTGACTCGGCTTCATGTTTTATTACTCTGACCTTTTCAGCACACTGGCTTGTGATTGGCTTGTGATTGTACTAACATTCATTTCTAATTACTGTGACTATGCCTAAGTGACACACTCTAGGCTCCACTTCCTTCGTCAGCTGGAACTTAAAAGGAAGAGTGTATGCTCATCTTAAGTCTAAGTCCGGACATTGTTTTTCTGTGATCTTGATAAACTAAAGAGACGATGGGTCGACCAAATATTTCACTCCAAAGTTGGTGCTCAGGCCAGAGGGGCAGCCATCCTGATCAGAAAAGGCACCATGTTTGTCTCCTCCAAAGTAACTTCAGATACTAATGGCAGATATGTTATAGTCATGGGGAAATGATTTAGCACACAGGTTGTTCTGGCTAACCTCTATGGTCCTAATTGGCATGATGCTAAATTTTCCCTGACCTCATTGCAACACTTTCTGAGCTTAACTCTCATCATTTGATACTGGGCAGAGATTTCAATTGTGTATTACATCCAAGTCTAGACAGATCTAGATTGGAAACCCAAATTGGTCTACACGGACAAGTTCTGGCCTGGTTTAGATCTTATCTGTCGGAAAGATATCAGTTTGTCTCTGTGAATGGTTTGTCCTCTGACAAATCAACTGTAAATTTCGGTGTTCCTCAAGGTTCCGTTTTAGGACCACTATTGTTCTCACTATATATTTTACCTCTTGGGGATGTTATTTGAAAACATAATGTAAACTTTCACTGCTATGCGGATGACACACAGCTGTACATTTCAATGAAACATGGTGAAGCCCCAAAATTGCCCTCGCTAGAAGCATGTGTTTCAGACATAAGGAAGTGGATGGCTGCAAATTTTCTACTATTAAACTCGGACAAAAACAGAGATGCTTGTTCTAGGTCCCAAGAAACAAAGAGATATTCTGTTGAATCTGACAATTAATCTTAATGGTTGTACAGTCGTCTCAAATAAAACTGTGAAGGACCTCGGCGTTACTCTGGACCCTGATCTCTCTTTTGAAGAACATATCAAGACCATTTCAAGGACATCTTTTTCCATCTACGTAACATTGCAAAAATCAGAAACTTTCTGTCCAAAAATGATGCAGAAAAAATTAATCCATGCTTTTGTCACTTCTAGGTTAGACTACTGCAATGCTCTATTTTCCGGCTACCGGATAAAGCACTAAATAAACTTCAGTTAGTGCTAAATACGGCTGCTAGAATCCTGACTAGAACCAAAAAATTTGATCATATTACTCCAGTGCTAGCCTCTCTACACTGGCTTCCTGTCAAAGCAAGGGCTGATTTCAAGGTTTTACTGCTAACCTACAAAGCATTACATGGGCTTGCTCCTTCCTATCTCTCTGATTTGGTCCTGCCGTACATACCTACACGTACGCTACGGTCACAAGACACAGGCCTCCTAATTGTCCCTAGAATTTCTAAGCAAACAGCTGGAGGCAGGGCTTTCTCCTATAGAGCTCCATTTTATGGAATGCCTACCCATGTGAGAGACGCAAACTCGGTCTCAACCTTTAAGTCTTTACTGAAGACTCATCTCTTCAGTGGGTCATATGATTGAGTGTAGTCTGGCCCAGGAGTGGGAAGGTGAACGGAAAGGCTCTGGAGCAACGAACCGCCCTTGCTGTCTCTGCCTGGCCGGTTCCCCTCTTTCCACTGGGATTCTCTGCCTCTAACCCTATTACAGGGGCTGGGTCACTGGCTTACTGGGGCTCTCTCATGCCGTCCCTGGAGGGGTGCGTCACCTGAGTGGGTTGATTCACTGTTGTGGTCATCCTGTCTGGGTTGGCGCCCCCCTTGGGTTGTGCCGTGGCGGAGATCTTTGTGGGCTATACTCAGCCTTGTCTCAGGATGGTAAGTTGGTGGTTGAAGATATCCCTCTAGTGGTGTGGGGGCTGTGCTTTGGCAAAGTGGGTGGGGTTATATCCTTCCTGTTTGGCCCTGTCCGGGGTGACCTCGGATGGGGCCACAGTGTCTCCTGACCCCTCCTGTCTCAGCCTCCAGTATTTATGCTGCAGTAGTTTATGTGTTGGGGGCTGGGGTCAGTTTGTTATATCTGGAGTACTTCTCCTGTCCTATTCGGTGTCCTGTGTGAATCTAAGTGTGCGTTCTCTAATTCTCTCCTTCTCTCTTTCTTTCTCTCTCTCGGAGGACCTGAGCCCTAGGACCTGAGCTCCAGGACTACCTGACATGATGACTCCTTGCTGTCCCCAGTCCACCTGGCCATGCTGCTGTTCCAGTTTCAACTGACCTGAGCCCTAGGACCATGCCCCAGGACTACCTGACATGATGACTCCTTGCTGTCCCCAGTCCACCTGGCCATGCTGCTGCTCCAGTTTCAACTTCCACCTGACTGTGCTGCTGCTCCAGTTTCAACTGTTCTGCCTTATTATTATTCGACCATGCTGGTCATTTATGAACATTTGAACATCTTGGCCATGTTCTGTTATAATCTCCACCCGGCACAGCCAGAAGAGGACTGGCCACCCCACATAGCCTGGTTCCTCTCTAGGTTTCTTCCTAAGTTTTGGCCTTTCTAGGGAGTTTTCTAGCCACCGTGCTTCTACACCTGCATTGCTTGCTGTTTGGGGTTTTTAGGCTGGGTT
>NW_024605152.1:0-4224 GCF_018296145.1 Oncorhynchus tshawytscha | reverse complement strand
TTTTAAGAATGTGAAATGTCAGAATAATAGTAGAGAGAATGATTTATTTCAGCTTTTATTTCTTTCATCACATTCCCAGTGGGTCAGTGTAACGGTTTTCTAGTGGTGATGAAGGAGAGTCGGACCAAACTGCAGCGTGTCGAATGCGATCCATATTTATTAAACAAAACGTAAAGCACGACTAAACACTAAACACGACAAAACAATAAACGTAAAACAATAAACGTAATGAAACCCAGCAACCTATCTAGTGCAAACTAACAGAGAGTACAAGTAAGACACTAAGGACAATCACCCACGACAAACTCAAAACATGGCTGCCTAAATATGGTTCCCAATCAGAGACAACGATAAGCACCTGCCTCTGATTGAGAACCACTCAGACAGCCATAGACCTTGCCCTGCTAGACAACCCACTAAGCTACAATCCCAATACCACCACCAAAACCCCAAGACAGGCACACCACAATTACAAAAACCCCATGCCACACCTGGCCTGACCAAATACATAAAGATAAACACAAAATACTTTGACCAGGGGCGTGACAGAACCCCCTAAGGTGCGGACTCCCGAACGCACCTCAAAACAGCAGGGAGGGTCCCGGGTGGGCGTCTGTCCATGGTGGCGTCGGCGCGGGGCGTGGACCCCACTCTTTAATGTCTTAGTCCCCTCTCCCCTTCGTCCCTGGATAGTCCACCCTCGCCGCCGACCATGGCCTAGTAGTCCCAGAATCCCACTGGACTGAGGGAGCAGATCGGGACTGAAGGACAGGGCTCGGGACTGAGCAGCTCGGGACTCAGGGAGTGAGAGAAGCTCAGGAGTGAGAGAAAGCTCAGGAGTGAGAGGAAGCTCAGGAGTGAGAGGAAGCTCAGGAGTGAGGAAGCTCAGGAGGTGAGAGGAAGCTCAGGAGTGAGAGGAAGCTCAGGAGTGAGAGGAAGTTCAGGAGTGAGAGGAAGTTGAGGAGGTGAGGAAGCTCAGGAGTGAGAGGAAGCTCAGGCAGGTAGGATAGATCTACCAGCTCCTGGCTGGCTGGTGGTTTCAGCAGATCCTGGCTGACTGGCAGATCCTGGCTGACTGGCAGATCCTGGCTGACTGGCAGATCTGGAAGAGTCTTGTTGACTGGCAGATCTGGAAGAGTCTGGTTGACTGGCAGATCTGGAAGAGTCTGGTTGACTGGCAGATCTGGAAGAGTCTGGTTGACTGGCAGATCTGGAAGAGTCTGGTTGACTGGCAGATCTGGAAGAGTCTGGGGCTGACTGGCAGATCTGGAAGAGTCTGGCTGACTGGTAGATCTGGCGGCGCTGGGGCAGACTGGCGGCGCTGAGGCAGACTGGCGCTGAGCAGACTGGCGGCAGACTGGCGTTGCTGGGCAGATTGGCTGGCAGACTGGCAGACTGGCGGTGCTGGGCAGACTGGCGGGCAGACTGCTGGGCAGACTGGCGGTGCTGGGCGGCGCTGGGCAGACTGGCGACTGCACTGGCGTGCTGAGCAGACTGGGCGACTGGCTGGGCAGACTGGCGATGCTGCAGACTGGCGACGCTGGGCAGACTGGCGGCGCTGGGCAGACTGGGGGCACTGGCGTGCGCTGGGCAGACTGGCGGTACTAGCTGCTCATATAGGCTGACAGCTCTGGCGTTTCTTGCAATCATGGCCTGGCGGCTCGGCTGACTGGCAGCTCCTGCAGACTGGCAGCCTTACAGACTGACAGCTCCTGTGCAGACTGACAGCTCCGTGCAGACTGACAGCTCCTTGCAGACTGGCAGCTCCATGCAGACTGGCAGCTCCATGCAGACTGGCAGCTCCATGCAGACTGGCAGCTCCATGCAGACTGACAGCTCTGGCTGCTTCATGCAGACTGACATCTCTGGCTGCTCCATGTAGACTGGCTGCTTCATGCAGACTGGCAGCTCGGGCTGCTTCATGTAGACTGACAGCTCTGGCTGCTCCATGCGGACTGACAGCTCTGGCTGCTCCATGTAGACTGACTGCTTCATGCAGACTGGCAGCTCGGGCTGCTTCATGTAGACTGACAGCTCTGGCTGCTCCATGCAGACTGACAGCTCTGACTGTTCCATGCAGACTGACAGCTCTGGCTGCTTCATGCAGACTGGCAGCTCTGGCTGCTCCATGTAGACTGGCTGCTTCATGCAGACTGGCAGCTCGGGCTGCTTCATGTAGACTGACAGCTCTGGCTGCTCCTTGCAGACTGGCAGCTCCATGCAGACTGGCCGCTCTGGCTGCTCCATGCAGACTGACAGCTCTGGCTGCTTCATGCAGACTGGCAGCTCTGGCTGCTCCATGCAGACTGGCAGCTCTGGCTGCTCCATGCAGACTGGCAGCTCTGGCTGCTCCATGCAGACTGACAGCTCTGGCTGCTCCATGCAGACTGACAGCTCTGGCTGCTCCATGCAGACTGGCTGCTTCATGCAGACTGGCAGCTCTGGCTGCTCCATGCAGACTGACAGCTCTGGCTGCTCCATGCAGACTGACAGCTCTGACTGTTCCATGCAGACTGACAGCTCTGGCTGCTTCATGCAGACTGGCAGCTCTGGCTGCTCCATGTAGACTGGCAGCTCTGGCTGCGCTGAACAGGCGGGAGACTCCGGCAGCGTAGGAGAGGAGAAAGGCTCTGGCTGCGCTAAACAGGCGGGAGGCTCCGGCAGCGCTGTAGAGGAGAAAGGCTCTGGCTGCGCTAAACATGCGGGAGGCTCCGGCAGCGCTGTAGAGGAGGAAGGCTCTGGCTGCGCTAAACAGGCGGGAGACTCCGGCAGCGCTGGAGATGAGGAAGGCTCTAACAGCGCTAGATAGGCGGGAGACTCCGGCAGCGCAGGAGAGGAGAAAGGCTCTGGCTGCGCTAAACAGGCGGGAGGCTCCGGCAGCGCTGTAGAGGAGGAAGGCTCTGGCTGCGCTGAACAGGCGGGAGGCTCCGGCAGCGCTGGAGATGAGGAAAGCTCTAACAGCGCTAGAGAGGCGAGGCGCACTGTAGGCCTGATGCGTGGTGCTGGTACTGGTGGTACTGGACTGAGGACACGCACAGGAAGCCTGGAGCGGGGAGCTGCTACCGGAGGACTGGAGTGTGGAGGTGGCACAGGATGGGCTAGACCGTGAAGGCGTACTGGAGATCTTGAGAGCAGTGTTGGCACAGGATGTGCAAGGCTAGGGATGTGCACAGGAGGCCTGGTGCGTGAGGCTGGCACCAACTTCACCAGCCGACTAACACGCACCTCAGGGACGAGTATGGAGCGCTAACCCAGGTGCCATCAAATCCCCAACACGTTCCGTCGGGCGAATTCCATGCAAAAAGCACCAACACAGCAACTCCCTCATTTCTCTCTCCTCCAATTTCCCCATTAACTCCTTCACAGTCTCTGGTTCTGGTCTCCTCCTTGGCTCCTCACGATAAACAGGGAGAGTTGGCTCAGGTCTGACTCCTGACTCTGCCACACTCTCCCTGAGCCCCCCCAAGAAATTTTTGGGGCTGATTCTCAGGCTTCCATCCGCTACGCCGTGCTGCCTCCTCATATCTGCGCCTCTCAGCTTTCGCCGCCTCCAGTTCTTCCTTGGGGCGGCGATATTCTCCAGGCTGAGCCCAGGGTCCTTTACCGTCCAGTTCCTCCTCCCATGTCCATTTCTCCAGGTGGTGCAGCCTCTCCCACTGCAGCTGCTGCTGCTCCTGCTGCTGCTGCCTCTGTTGCCTCTCCTGTGGTTCCTGCCTGTTAACACGCTGCTTGGTCCATGCAGGTGGGGGTGATTCTGTAACGGTTTTCTAGTGGCAGGTGATGAAGGAGAGCTTCTAATCCAAACTGCAGCGTGTCGACAGGATCCATATTTATTAGACAAACGTAAACACGACTAAACACTAAACACGACTAAACACTAAACACGACAAAACAATAAACGTAATGAAAACCGAAAACAGCCTATCTAGTGCAAACTAACAGAGAGTACAAGTAAGACACTAAGGACAATCACCCACGACAAACTCAAAGAATATGGCTGCCTAAATATGGTTCCCAATCAGAGACAACGATAAGCACCTGCCTCTGATTGAGAACCACTCCAGACAGCCATAGACCTTGCTAGACAACCCACTAAGCTACAATCCCAATACCACCACCAAAACCCCAAGACAAACACACCACAATTACAAAAACCCCATGCCACACCCTGGCCTGACCAAATACATAAAGATAAACACAAAATACTTTGACCAGGGCGTGACA
>NW_024605151.1:0-4224 GCF_018296145.1 Oncorhynchus tshawytscha | reverse complement strand
GTTTTAGATGGATCCTCTGTTATGTCTTGTTTTATACTGTTTTAGATGGATCTTCTGTTTATCATCTTGTTTTATACTGTTTTAGATGGATCCTCTGTTTATCATCTTGTTTTATACTGTTTTAGATGGATCTTGTTTATCTGTTTTATCAGATGGATCCTCTGTTTATCATTGTTTTATACTGTTTTAGATGGATCCTCTGTTTATCATCTTGTTTTTACTGTTTTAGATGGATCCTCTGTTTATCAACTTGTTTTATACTGTTTTAGATGGATCTTCTGTTTATCATCTTGTTTTATACTGTTTTAGATGGATCCTCTGTTTATCAACTTGTTTTATACTGTTTTAGATGGATCTTCTGTTTATCAACTTGTTTTTATACTGTTTTAGATGGATTTGTTTATCATCTTGTTTTATACTGTTTTAGATGGATCCTCTGTTTATCATCTTGTTTTATACTGTTTTAGATGGATCCTCTGTTTATCATCTTGTTTTTATACTGTTTTAGATGGATCCTCTGTTTATCAACTTGTTTTATACTGTTTTAGATGGATCCTCTGTTTATCATCTTGTTTTATACTGTTTTAGATGGATCCTCTGTTTATCAACTTGTTTTATACTGTTTTAGATGGATCTTCTGTTTATCATCTTGTTTTATACTGTTTTAGATGGATCCTCTGTTTATCAACTTGTTTTATACTGTTTTAGATGGATCCTCTGTTTATCATCTTGTTTTATACTGTTTTAGATGGATCCTCTGTTTATCATCTTGTTTTATACTGTTTTAGATGGATCCTCTGTTTATCATCTTGTTTTATACTGTTTTAGATGGATCCTCTGTTTATCATCTTGTTTTATACTGTTTTAGATGGATCCTCTGTTTATCATCTTGTTTTATACTGTTTTAGATGGATCCTCTGTTTATCATCTTGTTTTATACTGTTTTAGATGGATCTTCTGTTTATCATCTTGTTTTATACTGTTTTAGATGGATCCTCTGTTTATCAACTTGTTTTATACTGTTTTAGATGGATCCTCTGTTTATCATCTTGTTTTATACTGTTTTAGATGGATCCTCTGTTTATCATCTTGTTTTTACTGTTTTAGATGGATCCTCTGTTTATCATCTTGTTTTATACTGTTTTAGATGGATCTTCTGTTTATCATCTTGTTTTATACTGTTTTAGATGGATCCTCTGTTTATCAACTTGTTTTATACTGTTTTAGATGGATCCTCTGTTTATCATCTTGTTTTATACTGTTTTAGATGGATCCTCTGTTTATCATCTTGTTTTATACTGTTTTAGATGGATCCTCTGTTTATCATCTTGTTTTATACTGTTTTAGATGGATCCTCTGTTTATCATCTTGTTTTATACTGTTTTAGATGGATCCTCTGTTTATCATCTTGTTTTATACTGTTTTAGATGGATCCTCTGTTTATCATCTTGTTTTATACTGTTTTAGATGGATCCTCTGTTTATCATCTTGTTTTATACTGTTTTAGATGGATCCTCTGTTTATCATCTTGTTTTATACTGTTTTAGATGGATCCTCTGTTTATCATCTTGTTTTATACTGTTTTAGATGGATCCTCTGTTTATCATCTTGTTTTATACTGTTTTAGATGGATCCTCTGTTTATCATCTTGTTTTATACTGTTTTAGATGGATCCTCTGTTTATCATCTTGTTTTATACTGTTTTAGATGGATCCTCTGTTTATCATCTTGTTTTATACTGTTTTAGATGGATCCTCTGTTTATCATCTTGTTTTATACTGTTTTAGATGGATCCTCTGTTTATCATCTTGTTTTATACTGTTTTAGATGGATCCTCTGTTTATCATCTTGTTTTATACTGTTTTAGATGGATCCTCTGTTTATCATCTTGTTTTATACTGTTTTAGATGGATCCTCTGTTTATCATCTTGTTTTATACTGTTTTAGATGGATCCTCTGTTTATCATCTTGTTTTATACTGTTTTAGATGGATCCTCTGTTTATCATCTTGTTTTATACTGTTTTAGATGGATCCTCTGTTTATCATCTTGTTTTATACTGTTTTAGATGGATCCTCTGTTTATCATCTTGTTTTATACTGTTTTAGATGGATCCTCTGTTTATCATCTTGTTTTATACTGTTTTAGATGGATCCTCTGTTTATCATCTCTTGTTTTATTTTTTAGATGGATCTCTGTTTATCATCTTGTTTTATACTGTTTTAGATGGATCTCTGTTTATCATCTTGTTTTATATGTTTTAGATGGATCCTCTGTTTATCAACTTGTTTTATACTGTTTTAGATGGATCCTCTGTTTATCATCTTGTTTTATACTGTTTTAGATGGATCCTCTGTTTATCAACTTGTTTTATACTGTCCTCTGTTTATCATCTTGTTTTATACTGTTTTAGATGGATCCTCTGTTTATCATCTTGTTTTATACTGTTTTAGATGGATCCTCTGTTTATCATCTTGTTTTCATATACTGTTTTAGATGGATCCTCTGTTTATCATCTTGTTTTATACTGTTTTAGATGGATCCTCTGTTTATCATCTTGTTTTATACTGTTTTAGATGGATCCTCTGTTTATCATCTTGTTTTATACTGTTTTAGATGGATCCTCTGTTTATCATCTTGTTTTATACTGTTTTAGATGGATCCTCTGTTTATCATCTTGTTTTATACTGTTTTAGATGGATCCTCTGTTTATCATCTTGTTTTATACTGTTTTAGATGGATCTTCTGTTTATCATCTTGTTTTATACTGTTTTAGATGGATCCTCTGTTTATCAACTTGTTTTATACTGTTTTAGATGGATCCTCTGTTTATCATCTTGTTTTATACTGTTTTAGATGGATCCTCTGTTTATCATCTTGTTTTATACTGTTTTAGATGGATCCTCTGTTTATCATCTTGTTTTATACTGTTTTAGATGGATCCTCTGTTTATCAACTTGTTTTTTACTGTTTTAGATGGATCCTCTGTTTATCATCTTGTTTTATACTGTTTTAGATGGATCTTCTGTTTATCATCTTGTTTTATACTGTTTTAGATGGATCCTCTGTTTATCATCTTGTTTTATACTGTTTTAGATGGATCTTCTGTTTATCATCTTGTTTTATACTGTTTTAGATGGATTCTGTTTATCATCTTGTTTTATACTGTTTTAGATGGATCCTCTGTTTATCATCTTGTTTTATACTGTTTTTTAGATGGATCTTCTGTTTATCATCTTGTTTTATACTGTTTTAGATGGATCCTCTGTTTATCATCTTGTTTTATACTGTTTTAGATGGATCCTCTGTTTATCATCTTTTTTTTACTGTTTTAGATGGATCCTCTGTTTATCATCTTGTTTTATACTGTTTTAGATGGATCCTCTGTTTATCATCTTGTTTTATACTGTTTTAGATGGATCTTCTGTTTATCATCTTGTTTTATACTGTTTTAGATGGATCCTCTGTTTATCAACTTGTTTTATACTGTTTTAGATGGATCCTCTGTTTATCATCTTTTTTTTACTGTTTTAGATGGATCCTCTGTTTATCATCTTGTTTTATACTGTTTTAGATTTTGTTTATCACTTGTTTTATACTGAGATGGATCTTCTGTTTATCATCTTGTTTTATACTGTTTTAGATGGATCCTCTGTTTATCATCTTGTTTTATACTGTTTTAGATGGATCTTCTGTTTATCATCTTGTTTTATACTGTTTTAGATGGATCCTAGTTTATCAACTGTTTTAGATGGATCCTCTGTTTATCATCTTGTTTTATACTGTTTTAGATGGATCCTCTGTTTATCATCTTGTTTTATACTGTTTTAGATGGATCCTCTGTTTATCATCTTGTTTTATACTGTTTTAGATGGATCTTCTGTTTATCATCTTGTTTTATACTGTTTTAGATGGATCTTTATCATCTTGTTTTATACTGTTTTAGATGGATCTTCTGTTTATCATCTTGTTTTATACTGTTTTAGATGGATCCTCTGTTTATCATCTTGTTTTATACTGTTTTAGATGGATCCTCTGTTTATCATCTTGTTTTATACTGTTTTAGATGGATCTTCTGTTTATCATCTTGTTTATCATCTTGTTTTATACTGTTTTAGATGGATCTTCTGTTTATCATCTTGTTTTATACTGTTTTAGATGGATCCTCTGTTTATCATCTTGTTTTATACTGTTTTAGATGGATCCTCTGTTTATCATCTTGTTT
>NW_024605150.1:0-4221 GCF_018296145.1 Oncorhynchus tshawytscha | reverse complement strand
CAAGTTGCAGCATGGAAATACGGAAATAAGCACTTTTCCATAAACAAGCTCTAAATCATGTTTGATGCACTCTGGATACAATGTTTTTACAGAACTGTTCAAACTAGATGATTTAGGAACACTGCAGACAATTTTCAGCAAGTTGCAGCATTGAAATACGGAAATAAGCACTTTTCCATAAACAAGCTCTAAATCATGTTTGATGCACTCTGGATAAAACTTTTTTTGTTATGTTTATTCGAGATGTTATGAAAACACTGTAGAATGCATAAATAAGCACTTTTCCATAAACAAGCTCTAGATGATTTAGGAACACTGCAGACAATTATCAGCAAGTTGCAGCATTGAAATACGGAAATAAGCACTTTTCCATAAACAAGCTCTAAATCATGTTTGATGCACTCTGGATACAATGTTTTTACAGAACTGTTCAAACTAGATGATTAGGAACACTGCAGACAATTTTCAGCAAGTTGCAGCATGGAAATACGGAAATAAGCACTTTTCCATAAACAAGCTCTAAATCATGTTTGATGCACTGTGGATACAATGTTTTAAACATAACTGTTCAAACTAGATGATTAGGAACACTGTAGACAATTATCAGCAAGTTGCAGCATTGAAATACGGAAATAAGCACTTTTCCATAAACAAGCTCTAAATCATGTTTGATGCACTCTGGATAAAACTTTTTTTTGTTATGCTTATTCGAGATGTTATGAAAACACTGTAGAATGCATAAATAAGCACTTTTCCATAAACAAGCTCTAAATCATGTTTGATGCACTCTGGATACAATGTTTTAAACAACTGTTCAAACTAGATGATTAGGAACACTGTAGACAATTTTCAGCAAGTTGCAGCATGGAAATACGGAAATAAGCACTTTTCCATAAACAAGCTCTAAATCATGTTTGATGCACTCTGGATACAATGTTTTAAACATAACTGTTCAAACTAGATGATTAGGAACACTGTAGACAATTTTCAGCAAGTTGCTGCATGGAAATACGGAAATAAGCACTTTTCCATAAACAAGCTCTAAATCATGTTTGATGCACTCTGGATACAATGTTTTTTACAGAACTGTTCAAACTAGATGATTAGGAACACTGTAGACAATTATCAGCAAGTTGCAGCATTGAAATACGGAAATAAGCACTTTTCCATAAACAAGCTCTAAATCATGTTTGATGCACTCTGGATACAATGTTTTTTTACAGAACTGTTCAAACTAGATGATTAGGAACACTGCAGACAATTTTCAGCAAGTTGCAGCATGGAAATACGGAAATAAGCACTTTTCCATAAACAAGCTCTAAATCATGTTTGATGCACTCTGGATGTCAATTTTTTCAAACTGTGCTGTCCATTTGAGATGAAATGAACAATGTGGACAGTTTTCAGCATCTTGCAACATTGAAATGCAGAAATAAGCACTTTTCCATAAACAAGCTCTAAATCATGTTTGATGCACTCTGGATACAATGTTTTTAAACAGAACTGTTCAAACTAGATGATTAGGAACACTGTAGACAATTTTCAGCAAGTTGCAGCATGGAAATACGGAAATAAGCACTTTTCCATAAACAAGCTCTAAATCATGTTTGATGCACTCTGGATAAAACTTTTTTTTTGTTATGTTTATTCGAGATGTTATGAAAACACTGTAGAATGCATAAATAAGCACTTTTCCATAAACAAGCTCTAAATCATGTTTGATGCACTCTGGATGTCAATTTTTGCTGTGCTGTCCATTTGAGATGAAATGAACAATGTGGGCAGTTTTCAGCATCTTGCAACATTGAAATGAAGAAATAAGCACTTTTCCATAAACAAGCTCTAAATCATGTTTGATGCACTCTGGATACAATGTTTTTACAGAACTGTTCAAACTAGATGATTAGGAACACTGTAGACAATTATCAGCAAGTTGCAGCATTGAAATACGGAAATAAGCACTTTTCCATAAACAAGCTCTAAATCATGTTTGATGCACTCTGGATACAATGTTTTTTACAGAACTGTTCAAACTAGATGATTAGGAACACTGCAGACAATTTTCAGCAAGTTGCAGCATGGAAATACGGAAATAAGCACTTTTCCATAAACAAGCTCTAAATCATGTTTGATGCACTCTGGATGTCAATTTTTTGCTGTGCTGTCCATTTGAGATGAAATGAACAATGTGGACAGTTTTCAGCATCTTGCAACATTGAAATGCAGAAATAAGCACTTTTCCATAAACAAGCTCTAAATCATGTTTGATGCACTCTGGATACAATGTTTTAAACATAACTGTTCAAACTAGATGATTAGGAATACTGTAGACAATTATCAGCAAGTTGCAGCATGGAAATACGGAAATAAGCACTTTTCCATAAACAAGCTCTAAATCATGTTTGATGCACTCTGGATAAAACTTTTTTTGTTATGTTTATTCGAGATGTTATGAAAACACTGTAGAATGCATAAATAAGCACTTTTCCATAAACAAGCTCTAAATCATGTTTGATGCACTCTGGATGTCCAATTTTTGCTGTGCTGTCCATTTGAGATGAAATGAACAATGTGGGCAGTTTTCAGCATCTTGCAACATTGAAATGAAGAAATAAGCACTTTTCCATAAACAAGCTCTAAATCATGTTTGATGCACTCTGGATACAATGTTTTTTACAGAACTGTTCAAACTAGATGATTAGGAACACTGTAGACAATTATCAGCAAGTTGCAGCATTGAAATACGGAAATAAGCACTTTTCCATAAACAAGCTCTAAATCATGTTTGATGCACTCTGGATACAATGTTTTTTACAGAACTGTTCAAACTAGATGATTAGGAACACTGCAGACAATTTTCAGCAAGTTGCAGCATGGAAATACGGAAATAAGCACTTTTCCATAAACAAGCTCTAAATCATGTTTGATGCACTCTGGATACAATGTTTTAAACATAACTGTTCAAACTAGATGATTAGGAACACTGTAGACAATTATCAGCAAGTTGCAGCATTGAAATACGGAAATAAGCACTTTTCCATAAACAAGCTCTAAATCATGTTTGATGCACTCTGGATAAAACTTTTTTTGTTATGCTTATTCGAGATGTTATGAAAACACTGTAGAATGCATAAATAAGCACTTTTCCATAAACAAGCTCTAAATCATGTTTGATGCACTCTGGATACAATGTTTTAAACAACTGTTCAAACTAGATGATTAGGAACACTGTAGACAATTTTCAGCAAGTTGCAGCATGGAAATACGGAAATAAGCACTTTTCCATAAACAAGCTCTAAATCATGTTTGATGCAATGTCAATTTTTGCTGTGCTGTCCATTTGAGATGAAATGAACAATGTGGAAGTTTTCAGCATCTTGCAACATTGCACTTTTCCATAAACAAGCTCTAAATCATGTTTGATGCACTCTGGATACAATGTTTTAAACATAACTGTTCAAACTAGATGATTAGGAACACTGTAGACAATTTTCAGCAAGTTGCAGCATGGAAATACGGAAATAAGCACTTTTCCATAAACAAGCTCTAAATCATGTTTGATGCACTCTGGATAAAACACTGTTTTAAACATAACTGTTCAAACTAGATGATTAGGAACACTGTAAGCAAGTTGCAGCATTGAAATACGGAAATAAGCACTTTTCCATAAACAAGCTCTAAATCATGTTTGATGCACTCTGGATACAATGTTTTAAACAACTGTTCAAACTAGATGATTAGGAACACTGTAGACAATTATCAGCAAGTTGCAGCATGGAAATACGGAAATAAGCACTTTTCCATAAACAAGCTCTAAATCATGTTTGATGCACTCTGGATACAATGTTTTTTACAGAACTGTTCAAACTAGATGATTTAGGAACACTGCAGACAATTTTCAGCAAGTTGCAGCATTGAAATACGGAAATAAGCACTTTTCCATAAACAAGCTCTAAATCATGTTTGATGCACTCTGGATAAAACTTTTTTTGTTATGTTTATTCGAGATGTTATGAAAACACTGTAGAATGCATAAATAAGCACTTTTCCATAAACAAGCTCTAAATCATGTTTGATGCACTCTGGATACAATGTTTTTTACAGAACTGTTCAAACTAGATGATTTAGGAACACTGCAGACAATTATCAGCAAGTTGCAGCATGGAAATACGGAAATAAGCACTTTTCCATAAACAAGCTCTAAATCATGTTTGATGCCCT
>NW_024605149.1:0-4219 GCF_018296145.1 Oncorhynchus tshawytscha | reverse complement strand
TTATGACATACCAGCTAGATCTCCTGTCTCTATTATATTATGACAGACCAGCTAGATCTACTGTCTCTATTATAATATCTCTATTATATTATGACAGACCAGCTAGATCTATTGTCTCTATTATATTATGACAGACCAGCTAGATCTACTGCCTCCATTATATTATGACAGACCAGCTAGATCTACTGTCTCTATTATGACATTATGACAGACCAGCAAGATTTACTGTCTTATATATTATGACAGACCAGCTAGATCTAAAGTCACTATTATATTATGATAGACCAGCTAGATCTACTGTCTCTTTTTATATTATGACAGACCAGCTAGATCTACTGCCTCTATTATAATATGACAGACCAGTTAGATCTACTGTCTCTATTATATTATGACAGACCAGCTCAATATACTGTCTCTATTATATTATGACAGACCAGCTAGACAGACCAGCTCAATATACTGTCTCTATTATATTATGACAGACCAGCTCAATATACTGTCTCTATTATATTATGACAGACCAGCTAGATCTACTGTCTCTATTATATTATGATAGACCACCAATATATACTGTCTCTATTATATTATGACAGACCAGCTAGATCTACTGTCTCTATTATATTATGACAGACCACCTAGATCTACTGTCTCTATTATATTATGACAGACCAGCTAGATCTACTGTCTCTATTATATTATGACAGACCAGCTTGATCTACTGTCTCTATTATATTATGACAGACCAGCTAGATCTACTGTCTCTATTATATTATGACAGACCAGCTTGATCTACTGTCTCTATTTTATTATGACAGACCAGCTAGATCTACTGTCTCTATTATATTATGACAGACCAGCTAGATCTACTGTCTCTATTATATTATGACAGACCAGCTAGATCTACTGTCTCTATTATATTATGACAGACCAGCTAGAACTACCGTCTCTGTTATATTATGACAGACCAGCAAGATATACTGTCTCTATTATATTATGACAGACCAGCTAGATCTACTGTCTCTAATATTTTATGACAGACCAGCTAGATCTACTGTCTCTATTATATTGTGACAGACCAGCTAGATCTACTGTCTCTATTACATTATGACAGACCAGCAAGATTTACTGTCTCTATTATATTATGACAGACGAGCTAGATCTACTGTCTCTATTATATTATGATAGACCACCTAGATCTACTGTCTCTATTATATTATGACAGACCAGCTAGATCTACTGCCTCTATTATATTATGACAGACCAGCTAGATCTACTGTCTCTATTATATTATGACAGACCAGCTAGATCTACTGTCTCTATTATATTTTGACAGACCAGCTAGATCTACTGCCTCTATTATATTATGACAGACCAGCTAGATCTACTGTCTCTATTATATTATGACAGACCAGCTAGATATACTGTCTCTATTATATTATGACAGACCAGCTTGATCTACTGTTTCTATTATATTATGACAGACCAGCTAGATCTACTGTCTCTATTATATTATGACAGACCAGCAAGATTTACTGTCTCTATTATATTATGACAGATGAGCTAGATCTACTGTCTCTATTATATTATGATAGACCACCTAGATCTACTGTCTCTTTTATATTATGACAGACCAGCTAGATCTACTGCCTCAATTATAATATGACAGACCAGCTAGATCTACTGTCTCTATTATATTATTACAGACCAGCAAGATTTGCTGTCTCCATTATATTATGACATACCAGCTAGATCTACTGTCTTTATTGTATTATGACAGACCAGCTAGATCTACTGCCTCTGTTATAATATGACAGACCAGTTAGATCTACTGTCTCTATTATATTATGACAGACCAGTTAGATCTACTGTCTCTATTATATTATGACAGACCAGCTCAATATACTGTCTCTGTTATATTATGACAGACCAGCTAGATCTACTGTCTCTATTATATTATGACAGACCAGCTAGATCTCCTGTCTCTATTATATTATGACAGACCAGCTAGATCTACTGTCTCTATTATATTTTGACAAACCAGCTAGATCTACTGTCTCTATTATATTATGACAGACCAGCTAGATCTACTGTCTCTATTATATTATGACAGACCAGCTAGATCTACTGTCTCTATTATATTATGACAGACCAGCTAGATCTACTGTCTCTATTATATTATGACAGACCAGCTAGATATCCTGTCTCTATTATATTATGACAGACCAGCTAGATCTACTGTCTCTATTATAATATGACAGACCAGATAGATCTACTGTCTCTATTATATGACAGACCAGCTAGATCTACTGTCTCTATTATATTATGACAGACTAGCTAGATATGCTGTCTCTATTATATTATGACAGACCAGCTAGATCTCCTGTCCCTATTATATTATGACAGACCAGCTAGATCTACTTCCTCTATTATAATATGACAGACCAGTTAGATCTACTGACTCTATTATATTATGACAGACCAGCTCAATATACTGTCTCTATTATATTATGACAGACCAGCTAGATCTACTGCTCTCCTGTCTCTATTATATTATGACAGACCAGCTAGATCTACTGCCTCTATTATAATATGACAGACCAGCTAGATCTACTGTCTCTATTATATTATGACAGACCAGCTAGATCTACTGTCTCTATTATATTATGACAGACCAGCTAGATCTACTGTCTCTATTATATTACAGACCAGCTAGATCTACCGTCTCTATTATATTATGACAGACCAGCTAGATCTACTGTCTCTATTATATTATGACAGACCAGCTAGATCTACTGTCTCTATTATGATGACAGACCAGCAAGATCTACTGTCTCTATTATATTATGACAGACCAGCTAGATCAACTGTCTCTATTATAATATGACAGACCAGCTAGATCTACTGTCTCTATTATATTATGACAGACCAGCTAGATCTACTGTCTCTATTATATTATGACAGACCAGCAAGATATACTGTCTCTATTATATTATGACAGACCAGCTAGATCTACTGTCTCTATTATATTATGATAGACCAGCTAGATCTACTGTCTCTATTATATTATGACAGACCAGCTAGATCTACTGCCTCAATTATAATATGACAGACCAGCTAGATCTACTGTCTCTATTATATTATGACAGACCAGCTAGATCTACTGTCTCTATTATAATATGACAGACCAGCTAGATCTACTGTCTCTATTGTATTATGACAGACCAGCTAGATCTACTGTCTCTATTATAATATGACAGACCAGCAAGCTCTACTGCCTCTATTGTATTATGACAGACCAGCTAGATCTACTGTCTCTATTATATTATGACAGACCAGCTAGATATACTGTCTCTATTATATTATGACAGACCAGCTAGATCTACTGTCTCTATTATATTATGACAGACCAGCTAGATCTACTGTCTCTATTATATTATGACAGACCAGCTAGATCTACACTCTCTTATAATATGACAGACCAGCTAGATATACTGTCTCTATTATAATATGACGGACCAGCTAGATCTACTGTCTCTATTATATTATGACAGACCAGCTAGATCTACTGTCTCTATATTATGACAGACCATCTAGATTTACTGTCTCTATTATAATATGTCAGACCAGCTAGATCTACTGTCTCTATTATAATATGACAGACCAGCTAGATCTACTGTCTCTATTATATTATGACAGACCAGCTAGATCTACTGCTCTATTATAAAATGACAGACCAGCTAGATCTACTGTCTCTGTTATATTGCTGGTAGACCAGCTAGATCTACTGTCTCTATTATAATATGACAGACCAGCTAGATCTACTGTCTCTATTATATTATGACAGACCAGCTCAATATACTGTCTCTATTACATTATGACAGACCAGCTAGATCTACTGTGTCCTTTATTATATTGTAGCTGACAGATAAGCTGAGATCTGCCTCTGACCCTTAATATGACAGACCAGCTAGATATACTGTCTCTTTTATATTATGACAGACCAGCTAGATATACTGTCTCTATTTTATTATGACAGATGGCAAGATCTACTGTCTCTATTATATTATGACAGACCAGCTAGAACTACTGTCTCTAATATTTTATGACAGACCAGCTAGATCTACTGTCTCTAATAATATGACAGACCAGCAAGATATACTGTCTCTATTATATTATGACTAGACCAGCTAGATCTACTGTCTCTAATATTTTATGACAG
>NW_024605148.1:0-4219 GCF_018296145.1 Oncorhynchus tshawytscha | reverse complement strand
AAGAGAGGATGACTTTCACTTTAGCAGTGATAAATTCATGAACTTCTTTGAGGAAAAGATTATGATTATTAGAAAGCAAATTACGGACTCCTCTTTAAATCTGCGTATTCCTTCAAAGCTCAGTTGTCCTGAGTCTGCACAACTCTCCCAGGACCTAGGATCAAGAGAGACGCTCAAGTGTTTTAGTACTATATCTCTTGACACAATGATGAAAATAATCATGGCCTCTAAACCTTCAAGCTGCATACTGGACCCTATTCCAACTAAACTACTGAAAGAGCTGCTTCCTGTGCTTGGCCCTCCTATGTTGAACATAATAAACGGCTCTCTATCCACCGGATGTGTACCAAACTCACTAAAAGTGGCAGTAATAAAGCCTCTCTTGAAAAAGCCAAACCTTGACCCAGAAAATATAAAAAACTATTGGCCTATATCGAATCTTCCATTCCTCTCAAAAATTTTAGAAAAGGCTGTTGCGCAGCAACTTACTGCCTTCCTGAAGACAAACAATGTATACGAAATGCTTCAGTCTGGTTTTAGACCCCATCATAGCACTGAGACGGCACTTGTGAAGGTGGTAAATGACATTTTAATGGCATCGGACCGAGGCTCTGCATCTGTCCTCGTGCTCCTAGACCTTAGTGCTTCTTTTGATACCATCGATCACCACATTCTTTTGGAGAGATTGGAAACCCAAATTGGTCTACACGGACAAGTTCTGGCCTGGTTTAGATCTTATCTGTCGGAAAGATATCAGTTTGTCTCTGTGAATGGTTTGTCCTCTGACAAATCAACTGTAAATTTCGGTGTTCCTCAAGGTTCCGTTTTAGGACCACTATTGTTTTCACTATATATTTTACCTCTTGGGGATGTTATTCAAAAACATAATGTTAACTTTCACTGCTATGCGGATGACACACAGCTGTACATTTCAATGAAACATGGTGAAGCCCCAAAATTGCCCTTGCTAGAAGCATGTGTTTCAGACATAAGGAAGTGGATGGCTGCAAACTTTCTACTTTTAAACTCAGACAAAACAGAGATGCTTGTTCTAGGTCCCAAGAAACAAAGAGATCTTCTGTTGAATCTGACAATTAATCTTAATGGTTGTACAGTCGTCTCAAATAAAACTGTAAAGGACCTCGGCGTTACTCTGGACCCTGATCTCTCTTTTGAAGAACATATCAAGACCATTTCAAGGACAGCTTTTTTCCATCTACGTAACATTGCAAAAATCAGAAACTTTCTGTCCAAAAATGATGCAGAAAAATTAATCCATGCTTTTGTCACTTCTAGGTTAGACAACTGCAATGCTCTACTTTCCGGCTACCCGGATAAAGCACTAAATAAATTTCAGTTGGTGCTAAATACGGCTGCTAGAATCCTGACTAGAACCCAAAAAATTGATCATATTACTCCAGTGCTAGCCTCTCTACACTGGCTTCCTGTCAAAGCAAGGGCTGATTTCAAGGTTTTACTGCTAACCTACAAAGCATTACATGGGCTTGCTCCTACCTATCTCTCTGATTTGGTCCTGCCATACATACCTACACGTACGCTACGGTCACAAGACGCAGGCCTCCTAATTGTCCCTAGAATTTCTAAGCAAACAGCTGGAGGCAGGGCTTTCTCCTATAGAGCTCCCTTTTTATGGAACGGTCTGCCTACCCATGTCAGAGACGCAAACTCGGTCTCAACCTTTAAGTCTTTACTGAAGACTCATCTCTTCAGTGGGTCATATGATTGAGTGTAGTCTGGCCCAGGAGTGGGAAGGTGAACGGAAAGGCTCTGGAGCAACGAACCGCCCTTGCTGTCTCTGCCTGGCCGGTTCCCCTCTTTCCACTGGGATTCTCTGCCTCTAACCCTATTACAGGGGCTGAGACACTGGCTTACTGGGGCTCTCTCATGCCGTCCCTGGAAGGGGTGCGTCACCTGAGTGGGTTGATTCACTGATGTGGTCATCCTGTCTGGGTTGGCGCCCCCCCTTGGGTTGTGCCATGGCAGAGATCTTTGTGGGCTATACTCAGCCTTGTCTCAGGATGGTAAGTTGGTGGTTGAAGATATCCCTCTAGTGGTGTGGGGTCTGTGCTTTGGCAAAGTGGGTGGGGTTATATCCTTCCTGTTTGGCCCTGTCCGGGGGTGTCCTCGGATGGGGCCACAGTGTCTCCTGACCCCTCCTGTCTCAGCCTCCAGTATTTATGCTGCAGTAGTTTATGTGTCGGGGGGCTAGGCTCAGTTTGTTATATCTGGAGTACTTCTCCTGTCCTATTTGGTGTCCTGTGTAAATCTAAGTGTGCGTTCTCTAATTCTCTCCTTCTCTCTTTCTTTCTCTCTCTCGGAGGACCTGAGCCCTAGGACCATGCCCCAGGACTACCTGACATGATGACTCCTTGCTGTCCCCAGTACACCTGGCCGTGCTGCTGCTCCAGTTTCAACTGTTCTGCCTTATTATTATTCGACCATGCTGGTCATTTATGAACATTTGAACATCTTGGCCATGTTCTGTTAAAATCTCCACCCGGCACAGCCAGAAGAGGACTGGCCTCTCTTTCTTCTCTCTTTCTTTCTCTCGGACCTGAGCCCTAGGACCATGCCCCAGGACTACCTGACATGATGACTCCTTGCTGTCCCCAGTCCAGGTTTCTTTTCCTGTTCTGCCTTAGGTTTTTATGGCCTTTGTTCTGTTATAATCTCCACCCGGGAGTTTTTTCCTCTCTAGCTTCACCTTTCTAGTTTTTCCTAGCCACCGTGCTTCTACACCTGCATTGCTTGCTGTTTGGGGTTTTAGGCTGGGTTTCTGTTCAGCACTTTGAGATATCAGCTGATGTACGAAGGGCTATATAAATAAATTTGATTTGATTTGATTTGGATGGTGGAGCGTGTACTCCACCTGTGGATTTCTATTCCAAGAGAAGAGGTCACTTAAACGTACCTAATTAGTAAGAAATTACCATTGTGATAGCGTGATGATGTGACTATTTTATGCAGAAATAGTTTGGCGATTGGTCACATTTGTAAGCCCTCACATAATATGCAGGGAATTGTTGATTTTGCAACCAAAACAATGCGATGGCAGAGTACTGGAGTAAACTCCCAGTAATCCCCGTGACTGCGTGTAGGTTAAGATTGGGTTGTAACAGAGTATCAGAGCGAGACGTTCCTACCTGTCAGCTAGTAATTGTTCTGTGTGGTGACATGATCAGAGTGGCCTGACTTCTTCCACTTATTACAGATGTCCGACTTAGATATGTTGAGCATCCTGCTATGATGTCCATTACCAAGCCGGAACACTCCGAGGCCAACCCTCAGTGCCAGACTGGCAGCCGGCCGGTGGCTGAGCCCGAGACCCCTGCTGTTCACAATAACAGTGGAGGCTGGCTCAGCTGGGTCTTTGTGAGTGGAAGAGTTAATAAGAAGGAGGTTCATCTACCTGAGGACAAAGACAGATCTGTAAGGAACTGGTTATTAACACTATATTCTATGTAGAGACAATTGAGTGGATTAAAATTTGTAAAAATTGTGGCTTGCTTCACATTGCTAATATCTTCTTCCTCAGATTGTCTGGGATCCAACTCTGCACAGATGGGTTAACAAAACTGAGCCCAAGGCTGAGGTACACACTTAAATTCAATGAAATTAAAAACAGTGAACAACCATTGTATTTCAACTGTGATAATATTACTAACAATTTGGAAAATGTGTTGATGTGTTTTACAGAACAAGTGTGTACAACCTCCTCCACGAATGGGGACATATGGATATCAGGAGAACACTGGCAGTGTCCCCAAAGGAGTGAATCCTTACTCTATGAAAGCAAGTGAATATTGCTTTAGAATACATGTGGTTTAACCAAGACCGTGTCAGCCGATCATAGATGTCCCTGGTGGTCTCCTGCTAACACCTTTCCCACTACCAGCAGGTCTATGGGGCAGCAGATACCCTACAATGCATTACAATGATGAGACCAACTCAAAGCCTCAAAGCCTTGGGCCTGGACTGCTTCCTAGACAGCTCTCTGGCTTGCTCCCTCCTTCACACTTTGACCTCATGGCACCAATGGTTGTACCACCTGACACTCTACCCTACTGAGGTATGACTTTGGAAAATCCTTCCAAATTGTATCCATTCATCATTAAATGAGATTTTACTTTAACATAGCAAATGACTGAAGTAGCAAGGATGTTATCTAATTTTTATTTTTTGTCCAACAGGCCATTTG
>NW_024605147.1:0-4215 GCF_018296145.1 Oncorhynchus tshawytscha | reverse complement strand
AGGATCTCTGAATAATCCAATGTTGACCTAAATGACTAATGATGATAAATACAATCCACCTGTGTGTAATCAAGTCTCCGTATAAATGCACCTGCACTGTGATAGTCTCAGAGGTCCGTTAAAAGCGCAGAGAGCATCATGAAGAACAAGGAACACACCAGGCAGGTCCGAGATACTGTTGTGAAGAAGTTTAAAGCCGGATTTGGATACAAAAAGATTTCCCAAGCTTTAAACAACCCAAGGAGCACTGTGCAAGCGATAATATTGAAATGGAAGGAGTATCAGACCACTGCAAATCTACCAAAACCTGGCCGTCCCTCTAAACTTTCAGCTCATACAAGGAGAAGACTGATCAGAGATGCAGCCAAGAGGCCCATGATCACTCTGGATGAATTGCAGAGATCTACAGCTGAGGTGGGAGACTCTGTCCATAGGACAACAATCAGTCGTATATTGCACAAATCTGGCCTTTATGGAAGAGTGGCAAGAAGAAAGCCATTTCTTAAATATATCCATAAAAAAAATCCATCACCCTGAACACACCATCCCCACTGTCAAACATGGTGGTGGCAGCATCATGGTCTGGGCCTGCTTTTCTTCAGCAGGGACAGGGAAGATGGTTAAAATTGATGGGAAGATGGATGGAGCCAAATACAGGACCATTCTGGAAGAAAACCTGATGGAGTCTGCAAAAGACCTGAGACTGGGACGGAGATTTGTCTTCCAACAAGACAATGACCCAAAACATAAAGCAAAATCTACAATGGAATGGTTCAAAATAAACATATCCAGGTGTTAGAATGGCCAAGTCAAAGTCAGACCTGAATCAATCGAGAATCTGTGGAAAGAACTGAAAACTGCTGTTCACAAATGCTCTCCATCCAACCTCACTGAGCTCGAGCTGTTTTGCAAGGAGGAATGGGAAAAAATTTCAGTCTCTCAATGTGCAAAACTGATAGAGACATACCCCAAGCGACTTACAGCTGTAATCGCAGCAAAAGGTGGCGCTACAAAGTATTAACTTAAGGGGGCTGAATAATTTTGCACGCCCAATTTTTCAGTTTTTGATTTGTTAAAAAAGTTTGAAATATCCAATAAATGTCGTTCCACTTCATGATTGTGTCCCACTTGTTGTTGATTCTTCACAAAAAATGCAGTTTTATATCTTTATGTTTGAAGCCTGAAATGTGGCAAAAGGTTGCAAAGTTCAAGGGGGCCGAATACTTTCGCAAGGCACTGTATGTACATGTAGGTGGAGTTATTAAAGTGACTATGCATAGATAATAACAGAAAGTAGTAGCAGCATAAAAGGGGGGGGCAATGAAAATATTCTGGGTAGCCATTTGATTAGATGTTCAGGAGTCTTATGACTTGGGGTTAGAAGCTGTTTAGAAGCGGTAGCAGAGAGAACAGTCTATGACTAGGATGGCTGGAGTCTTTGACAATTTCTAGGGCCTGCCTCTGACACCGCCTGGTATAGAAGTCCTGGAGGGCAGGAAGCTTGGCCCCAGTGATGTACGGGACCATATGCACTACCCTCTGTAGTGCCTTGTGGTTGGAGGCCGAGCAGTTGCCATACCAGGCAGTGATGCAACCCATCAGGATGCTCTCGATGGTGCAGCTGTAGAACCTTTTGAGGATCTGAGGACCTATGCCAAGTCTTTTCAGTCTCCTGAGGGGGAATAGGTTGCCCTCTTCACAACTGTCTTGGTGTGTTTGGACCATGTTAGTTTGTTGGTGATGTAGACACCAAGGAACTGGAAGCTCTCAACCTGTTCCATTACAGCCCTGTCGATGAGAATGGGAGCGTGCTCGGTCCTCCTTTTCCTGTAGTCCACAATCATCTCCTTTGTCTTGATCACGTTGGGGGAGGGGTTGTTGTCCTGGCAGCACACGACCAGGTCTCTGACCTCCTCCCTAAAGGCTGTCGTGTCGTTGTCGGTGATCAGGCTGTTGTGTCATCGGCCAATTGAATGATGGTGTTGGAGTCGTGCCTGGCCATGCAGTCATGAGTGAACAGGGAGTACAGGAGGGGACTGAGCACGCACCCCTGAGGGGCCCCTGTGTTGAGGATCAGCGTAGCGGACGTGTTGTTGCCTATCCTTACCACCTGGGGGAGACCTGTCAGGAAGTCCAGGATCCAGTTGCAGAGGGAGGGGTTTAGTCCCATGGTCCTTAGCTTAGTGATAAGCTTTGAGGGCACTGTGGTGTCCTGAGCTGTAGTCAATGAATAGCATTCTCACATAGGTGTTCCTTTTGTCCAGGTGGGAAAGGTCAGTGTTGAGTGCAATAGAGATCATCATCTATGGATCTATTGGGGCGGTATGCAAATTGAAGTGGGTCTAGGGTTTCTGGGATAATGGTGTTGATGTGAGCCATGACCCACCTTTGAAAGCACTTCTTGGCTACAGACATGAGTGCTACGGGCCGGTAGTAATTTAGGCAGATTACCTTAGTGTTCTTGGGCACAGGGACTATGGTGGTCTACTTGAAACATGTTGGTATTACAGTCTCAGACAGGGAGAGGTTGAAAATGTCAGTGTAGTCACTCGGAGTACATGTCCTGTCTGGCCCTGCAGCCTTGTGAATGTTGACCTGTTTAAAGGTCTTACTCTCATCGGCTCCGGAGAATGTGATCACACAGTCGCCCGGAACACCTGATGCTCTCATGCATGTTTCAGTGTTACTTGCCTCGAAGCGACCATAGAAATAATTTAGCTCATCTGGTAGGCTTGTGTCACTGGGCAGCTCTCAGCTGTGCTTCCCTTTGTAGTCTGTAATGGTTTGCAAGCCCTGCCACATCCGACGAGCATCTGAGCCGGTGTAGTTCGATTTGATCTTAGTCCTGTATTGACTCTTTGCCTGTTTGATGGTTCGTCGGAAGGCATAGTGGGATTTCTGATTAGCCTCTGGGTTAGAGTCCTGCTCCTTGTAAGCGGCAGCTCTACCCTTTAGCTCAGAGCGGATGTTGCCTGTAATCCATGGCTTCTGGTAGGGGTATGTACATACAGTCACTGTGGGGACAATGTCATCAATGCACTTATTGATGAAGCCAGTGTACTCCTCAATGCCATTGGAAGAATCCCGGGAACATATTCCAGTCTGTGCTAGCAAAACACTCCTGTAGCTTAGCTTAGCACAGGAGGAGGGGTGCAATGTAAAGAATACTGGCATGTTAGCCAGCCACAGAGCTAAACTATAACACTATACTTACTCAGTCAGACACCCAGAAAGCCCTCTGTGGAGAGTGGTGAGTGTGTTGACACATTGTAATAGCTTTAAAAGGTTTTTCCAGGTATTGGGCAGTGGTGTGTGTTTCCAGGTATTGGATGATTATTATTATGTGTGTATGTGGGGGGAAATGTGGATGGAGGATACAGTATATATCCTCATGTTTTTGTCTGTGTTGTGGCTCATGCTCAATTGTTACTTTGGGGTAATTTTTCTGCAGCTTTTACAAGCCCAGTGACAGGCAGGCAGTGTTGTCCTGCAAAGGGTGGTGTGATTACTGAAGCTTCACCCACTGGGCACAGACGTCAGTTCAACATCTAGTTTTGATTTACATTTGTCAAACGTGAATTCAATGTGAAATCAACCAAACAATTTACCGTGCCATCAGCAGGGACCTGGGACTTTGTTAGGATCAGAAGAAATTTGCAAGGAGCAAAGCCCAGGTTAAAAAATAATGTAACGAAAACCAGCCTCAGTCTTCTGTAAACCTAACCCTGGGATAGAGTTTTACCTTTCAGAGAGACAATTACACAAACGTTTATACCAAACGCACCAGAATGGCTTTCCAACAGGTGTTGAGTGTTGAGTAGTCTAGTCTCAGTCCTGACTTAATTTTGCTTGAAAATCTGAGACAAGGTTTGAATATTGCTGTCCATCAATTATTCCCAGCTAAAATGTACTGAGTATGAGCAATTTTTACAACAAACAATGGACCTATGTTGCCCTAAGAGTTGTGCAAAGGTAGAATATTACCCATAATGATTCACAGCAGTAATGACTGCCAAAGGTGCTTCTACCAACTATTAACTCTGGGTTGTGAAGACAAATGAAATCAAGACATCTCCGTTTTTGTATTTTTTATAGATTTTTACAGCTTTCTTTAACCTTCATTGTGTAGATCTGTGGGGGATAAACTAATTGAATCTCTTTTCTAGATGTGAAGGATATTGCCATGAAAGTCCGTCACAGAGGTAAACAATAACA
>NW_024605146.1:0-4215 GCF_018296145.1 Oncorhynchus tshawytscha | reverse complement strand
AAGTATTTTGTGTTCATCTTTATGTATTTGGTCAGGCCAGGGTGTGGCATGGGGTTTTTGTAATTGTGGTGTGTTTGTCTTGGGGTTTTGGTGGTGGTATTGGGATTGTAGCTTAGTGGGTTGTCTAGCAAAGTCTATGGCTGTCTGGAGTGGTTCTCAATCAGAGGCAGATGCTTATCGTTGTCTCTGATTGGGAACCATATTTAGGCAGCCATATTCTTTGAGTTTGTCGTGGGTGATTGTCCTTAGTGTCCTATGTGTACTCTCGGTTAGTTTGCACTAGATAGGCTGTTTCGGTTTCGATTACGTTTATTGTTTTGTGTAGTGTTCGTGTTTCTTTATTTGATTAAACATGAATTTCAATCGACACGCTGCAGTTTGGTCCGACTCTCATTCATCACCACTAGAAAACCGAAACAGAATCACCCACCACCAACCAAGGACCAAGCGGCGTGGTAAACAGAGGCAGCAGCAACAGCAGCAGCAGGAGAAGCGACAGGTGCAGCAGGAGCAACAGCAGCAGCAGCAAAGGCAGCAGCAGGAGCAAAGGCAGCAGCAGGAGAAGCAACAGAGGCAGCAGCAGCATTGGGAGAGGCTGCACTCTTTGGATAAATGGACTTGGGAGGAGATCCTTGACGGACAAGGACCCTGGGCAGAGCCATGGATGGAATTGGAGCTGTCGGCGAAGCAGAGTGCTGAGTCTGAGAGTGTGGAGGATGTATTGGACAGAGTAGAAAGAAAGGTGTGGGCTTGGCATAGCATGCACGGCATACCAGTGCCAGCACCACGCATCAGGCCTACAGTGCGTCCCACCTGTTCAGCGCTGCCGGAGCCTTTCTCCTCTACAGCGCTGCTGGAGTCTTCCGCCTGTTCAGCGCAGCCAGAGCCTTTCTCCTCTCCTGCGCGGCCGGAGTCTCCCGCCTGTTCAGCGCAGCCAGTCTACAAGGAGCTGTCAGTCTGCAAGGAGCTGTCAGTCTGCAAGGAGCTGTCAGTCTGCAAGGAGCTGTCAGTCTGCACGGAGCTGCCAGTCTGCACGGAGCTGCCAGTCTGCACGGAGCTGCCAGTCTGCACGGAGCTACCAGTCTGCACGGAGCTACCAGTCTGCAAGGAGCTGCCAGTCTGTAAGGAGCTGCCAGTCTGCACGGAGCCGCCAGAGCTGTCAGCCTACATGGAGCAGCCAGAGCTGCCAGTCTGCATGAAGCAGCCAGAGCTGTCAGTCTGCATGGAACAGCCAGAGCTGTCAGTCTGCATGGAGCAGCCAGAGCTGTCAGTCTACATTAAGCAGCCCGAGCTGTCAGTCTGCATGAAGCAGTCAGTCTACATGGAGCAGCCAGAGCTGTCAGTCCGCATGGAGCAGCCAGAGCTGTCAGTCTACATGAAGCAGCCCGAGCTGCCAGTCTGCATGAAGCAGCCAGTCTACATGGAGCAGCCAGAGCTGTCAGTCTGCATGGAGCAGCCAGAGCTGCCAGTCTGCATGAAGCAGCCAGTCTGCATGGAGCAGCCAGAGCTGTCAGTCTGCATGGAGCAGCCAGAGCTGTCAGTCTGCATGGAGCAGCCAGAGCTGCCAGTCTGCATGAAGCAGCCAGAGCTGTCAGTCTGCATGGAGCAGCCAGAGCGGCCAGTCTGCATGGAGCTGCCAGTCTGCAAGGAGCAGCCAGAGCTGTCAGTCTACATGAAGCAGCCCGAGCTGCCAGTCTGCATGAAGCAGCCAGTCTACATGGAGCAGCCAGAGCTGCCAGTCTGCATGAAGCAGCCAGAGCTGTCAGTCTGCATGGAACAGTCAGAGCTGTCAGTCTGCATGGAGCAGCCAGAGCTGTCAGTCTACATGAAGCAGCCCGAGCTGCCAGTCTGCATGAAGCAGTCAGTCTACATGGAGCAGCCAGAGCTGTCAGTCCGCATGGAGCAGCCAGAGCTGTCAGTCTACATGAAGCAGCCCGAGCTGCCAGTCTGCATGAAGCAGCCAGTCTACATGGAGCAGCCAGAGATGTCAGTCTGCATGAAGCAGCCAGAGCTGTCAGTCTGCATAGAGCAGCCAGTCTGCATGGAGCTGCCAGTCTGCATGGAGCTGCCAGTCTGCATGGAGCTGCCAGTCTGCAAGGAGCTGTCAGTCTGCACGGAGCTGTCAGTCTGCACGGAGCTGTCAGTCTGTAAGGAGCTGCCAGTCTGCAAGGAGCTGCCAGTCAGCCCGGAGCCGCCAGAGCGGTCAGTCTGTAAGAAGCCGCCAGAGCTGTCAGCCTATATGGAGCAGCTAGTGCCGCCAGTCTGCCCAGCGCCGCCAGTGCCCCCAGTCTGCCCAGCGTCGCCAGTCTGCCCAGCGCCGTCAGTCTGCCCAGCATCGCCAGTCTGCCCAGCATCGCCAGTCTGCCCAGCGTCGTCAGTCTGCCCAGCGTCGTCAGTCTGCCCAGCACCGCCAGTCTGCCCAGCACCGCCAGTATGCCCAGCGCCGCCAGTCTGCCCAGCGCCGCCAGTCTGCCCAGCATCGCCAGTCTGCCCAGCGCCGCCAGTCTGCCCAGCGCCGCCAGTCTGTCCAGATCTGCCAGTCAGCCAGACTCTTCCAGATCTGCCAGTCAACCAGACTCTTCCAGATCTGCCAGTCAACCAGACCCTTCCAGATCTGCCAGTCAACCAGACTCTTCCAGATCTGCCAGTCAACCAGACTCTTCCAGATCTGCCAGTCAACCAGACTCTTCCAGATCTGCCAGTCAACCAGACTCTTCCAGATCTGCCAGTCAACCAGACTCTTCCAGATCTGCCAGTCAACCAGACTCTTCCAGATCTGCCAGTCAACCAGACTCTTCCAGATCTGCCAGTCAACCAGACTCTTCCAGATCAGCCAGTCAACCAGACTCTTCCAGATCTGCCAGTCAACCAGACTCTTCCAGATCCGCCAGTCAGCCGGGATCTGCCAGAACTGCCAGTCGGCCAGGATCCGCCAGTCAGCCAGGATCCGCCAGTCTGCCAGGATCAGTTAGATCCGCCATTCAGCCAGGATCCGCCAGTCTGCCAGGATCCGCCAGTCAGCCAGGATCCGCCAGTCAGCCAGGATCCGCCAGTCAGCCAGGATCCGCCAGTCCATGATCCGCCAGTCAGCCAGGATCTGCCAGTCGGCCAGGATCTGCCAGTCGGCCAGGATCTGCCAGTCGGCCAGGATCTGCCAGTCGGCCAGGATCCGCCAGTCTGCCAGGATCAGTTAGATCCGCCAGTCTGCCAGGATCCGCCAGTCTGCCAGGATCCGCCAGTCTGCCAGGATCCGCCAGTCAGCCAGGATCCGCCAGTCAGCCAGGATCCGCCAGTCTCCCAGGACCCACCAGTCAGCCAGGATTCGCCAGAAGTGCCAGTCAGCCAGGATCTGCCGGAACCACCAGCCAGCCAGGATCTGGTAGATCCATCAACCTGCCTGAGCTTCCTCTCACTCCTGAGCTTCCTCTCACTCCTGAGCTTCCTCTCACTCCTGAGCTTCCTCTCACTCCTGAGCTTCCTCTCACTCCTGAGCTTTCTCTCACTCCCGAGCTTCCCCTCAGTCCCGAGCTGCCTCAGTCCCGAGCTGTCCTTCAGTCCCGATCTGCTCCTCAGTCCAGTGGGGTTCTGGGTGAGGACTACTAGGCCATGGTCGGCGGCGAGGGTGGACTATCCAGGGACGAAGGGAGAGGGGACTAAGACATTAAATGAGTGGGGTCCACGTCCCGCGCCCGAGCCGCCACCATGGACAGACGCCCACCCGGACCCTCCCTATTGTTTTGAGGTGCGTTCGGGAGTCCGCACCTTAGGGGGTTCTGTCACGCCCTGGTCAAAGTATTTTGTGTTCATCTTTATGTATTTGGTCAGGCCAGGGTGTGGCATGGGGTTTTGTAATTGTGGTGTGTTTGTCTTGGGGTTTTGGTGGTGGTATTGGGATTGTAGCTTAGTGGGTTGTCTAGCAAAGTCTATGGCTGTCTGGAGTGGTTCTCAATCAGAGGCAGATGCTTATCGTTGTCTCTGATTGGGAACCATATTTAGGCAGCCATATTCTTTGAGTTTGTCGTGGGTGATTGTCCTTAGTGTCCTATGTGTACTCTCGGTTAGTTTGCACTAGATAGGCTGTTTCGGTTTTGATTACGTTTATTGTTTTGTGTAGTGTTCGTGTTTCTTTATTTGATTAAACATGAATTTCAATCGACACGCTGCAGTTTGGTCCGACTCTCATTCATCACCACTAGAAAACCGTAACACTCTCTC
>NW_024605145.1:0-2500 GCF_018296145.1 Oncorhynchus tshawytscha | reverse complement strand
AGTAGATGATATCGAGTACAGTATATACATATGAGATAAGTATGTAAACCAAGCGGCATAGTTAAAGTGGCTAGTGATACATGTATTACATAAGGATGCAGTCGATGATATAGAGTACAGTATCAACGTACATATGAGATGAACAATGTAGGCAAGTAAATTATATAAAGGTAGCATTGTTTAAAGTGGCTAGTGATATATTTACATCATTTCCCATCGATTCCCATGATTAAATGGCTGGAGTGGAGAGTCAGTGTCATTGACAGTGTGTTGGCAGTAGCCACTCAATGTTAGTGGTGGCTGTTTAACAGTTTTGACGGGCAGTGAGCACATAGCCTGTCTTCTCTTGTAACGGTTCTCTTGTGGTGAAGAGAGTCGGACAAAATGCAGCGTGTAGATTGCGATCCATAATTTAATAAACAAACGTAACACGAATCTAAATACAAACACTACAAAAACAATAAACGAATGGAAAAACCGAAATAGCTATACCAGTAAATCAAACACAGACAGGAACAAGGACACTAAGGACAATCACCCGACAAACTCAAAGAATATGGCTGCCTAAATAAATGTGGTTCCCAATCAAGAGACAACGATAAACACCTCTGATTGAGAACCCTCAGACAGCCATAGACTTTGCTGGATCACCCACCTAGCTACAATCCCAATATATACACACCATGCAAAACCCATGCCACCTGGCCGTTGTGCATGAGATGGATCACAAAATACTTAGACCAGGCGTGACATCTCTTGAGGGAGCCATGTCTTTCCTCTGATGACCTCTCTCAAGTAACAGGATTTAATGCTCACTCAGTCTGTACATAGTCAAAGCTTTCCTTAATTTTTGGGTCAGTCACAGTGGTCAGGTATTCTGCCGCTGTGTACTCTCTGTTTAGGGCAAATAGCATTCTACTTTGCTCTCTGTTTTTTGATAAATTCTTTCCAATGTTTCAAGTAATTATCTGTTTATTTTCAAATTATTTGGTTGGGTCTAATTGTGTTGCTGTCTTGGGGCTCTGTGGAGTCTGTTTGTGCTTGTGAACAGAGCCCCAGGACCAGCTTGCTCCCTCCCTCCCTCCCTCCCCTCCCTCCCTCCCTCACTCATTCTCTCTCTTTCCCTCTCTCTCAGTCATGTCCTCCCTGGCCCTCCACCCCTCCCCACCCCTTTCCCTACACACCTACTGTTTTTAGGAATGTCTTTCAAAATTCTGACCATAGCAAGTGAAGAGAAAACACTCTGTGAAATGCTTTATCCTGGGTGATGGGCCTGCTGGATGGGGTGTCCTCTGTGAGAATGCTTTATCCTGGGTGATGGGCCTGCTGGATGGGGGTGTCCTCTGTGCTCCACACGATGCCTCTTTATGTGGCTTTATGTGTGGAGGGTGGTCCCCTACCCTCTCTCCCTCTGCCCTCCCATCCATACCCCTGAGGCCCCCATTCAGTAGTGTGCTGGCCACTGGGCCTGCTGGGGGAAGTTGGAACTCTGTCTTGTTGTGGGGGATTCTTGGGGGCTGTCAAGGCTGTGTGGTTCTTTTCATCCCCAGACGGAACGGGAGGGGGAGACTCTGGCAAAAGGCCAAAACTGCTCTGTGGTTGTGTCATTGCTGTTATTCCTCTCCCGAGATAGCCTCCTCCTCTTTCCTTCTTTTCTCCTCACCACTCCTCCTCCTCTTTCCTTCCCTCCCCCCTCTTTCCTCCCCTTCATCCTCCCTCTTTCCTCCTTCCTCTCTCACCACTCCTCCTCCTCTCCCCCCTTCATCCTCCTCCCCCCCCTCCACCACTCCTCCTCCTCTTTCACTCCTTCCTCCCTCATATCCTCCTCCCTCTTTCCTTCCTCCCCCTCACCACTCCTCCTCCTCTTTCCTTCCTCCCCTCACCACTCCTCCTCCTCTTTCACTCCTTCCTCCCTCTTTCCCTCTTTCTTCCTCCTCCCCTCCACCACTCCTCCTCCTCTTTCCTTCCTCCCCCCCTCACCACTCCTCCCTCCTCTTTCCTTCCTCCCCCTCACCACTCCTCCTCCTCTTTCCTCCTTCCTCCCTCACCCACTCCTCCTCCTCTTTCCTTCCTCCTCCCTCACCCCTCCTCCTCCTCCTTTCCTTCCTCCCCTCTCCACCACTCCTCCTCCTCTTTCCTCCCCCCTCACTCCTCCTCACCACTCCCTCCTCTTTCCTCCCTCCCTGCCACTCCTCATCCTTCCCCCTCACCCTCCTCCTCCCTCTTTCCCCCCTCACCACTCCTCCTCCTCCTTTCAGCCCCTCCCCCTCACCCTCCTCCTCCTCTTTCCCCCCTCTTCCTCCTCCTCCTCTTTCCTCCCTCCCCTCTCCCTCCTCCTCCTCGTTCCTTCCTCCTCACCACTCCTCCTCTTTCCTCCTCCCTCACCACTCCTCCTCCTCTTTCCTCCTCCCTCACCCTCCTCCTCTTTCTTCCTCCCTCCTCACCCTCCTCCTCTTTCCAGCCTTCCTCCCTCCTTTCCCTCCTCCTCCTCTTTCCTTCC
>NW_024605144.1:0-4214 GCF_018296145.1 Oncorhynchus tshawytscha | reverse complement strand
AGACCTGCTCGATCTACTGTCTCTATTATATTATGACAGACCAGCTAGATCTACTGTCTCTATTATATTATGACAGACCAGCTAGATCTACTGTCTCTATTATATTATGACAGACCAGCTACATCTACTGTCTCTATTATAAACTGACGGACAAGCTAGATCTACTGTCTCTATTATATAATGACAGACCAGCTAGATCTACTGTCTCTATTGTATTTTGACAGACCAGCTAGATCTACTGTCTCTATTATAATATGACGGACCAGCTAGATCTACTTCTCTATTATAATATGACAGACCAGCTAGATCTACTGTCTCTATTATAATATGACAGACCAGCTAGATCTACTGTCTCTATTATAATATGACAGACCAGCTAGATCTACTGTCTCTATTATAAGATGACAGACCAGCTAGATCTACTGTCTTTATTATAATATGACAGACCAGCTAGATCTACTGTCTCTCTTATAAACTATGACAAGCTAGATCTACTGTCTCTATTATAATATGACTAGATCTACTTCTCTATTATAATATGACAGACCAGCTAGATCTACTGTCTCTATTAAATATGACAGACCAGCTAGATCTACTGTCTCTATTATAATATGACAGACCAGCTAGATCTACTTCTCTATTATAATATGACAGACCAGCTAGATCTACTGTCTCTATTATAATATGACAGACCAGCTAGATCTACTGTCTCTATTATAATATGACAGACCAGCTAGATCTACTGTCTCTATTATAATATGACAGACCAGCTAGATCTACTGTCTACTGTCTATTATAATATGACAGACCAGCTAGATCTACTGTCTCTATTATAATATGACAGACCAGCTAGATCTACTGTCTCTATTATAATATGACAGACCAGCTAGATCTACTGTCTCTATTATAATATGACAGACCAGCTAGATCTACTGTCTCTATTATAATATGACAGACCAGCTAGATCTACTGTCTCTATTATAATATGACAGACCAGCTAGATCTACTGTCTTTATTATAATATGACAGACCAGCTAGATCTACTGTCTCTATTATATTATGACAGACCAGCTAGATAAACTGTCTCTATTATATTATGACAGACCAGCTAGATCTACTGTCTCTATTATATTATGACAGACCAGCTCGATCTACTGTCTCGATTATATTATGACAGACCAGCTAGATCTACTGTCTCTATTATAATATGACAGACCAGCTAGATCTACTGTCTCTATTATAATATGACAGACCAGCTAGATCTACTGTCTCTATTATAAGATGACAGACCAGCTAGATCTACTGTTTTTTTTATAAGATGACAGACCAGCTAGATCTACTGTCTCTATTATATGATGACAGACCAGCTAGATCTACTGTCTCTATTATATTATGACAGACCAGCTAGATCTACTGTCTCTATTATATTATGACAGACCAGCTAGATCTACTGTCTCTATTATAATATGACAGACCAGCTAGATCTACTGTCTCTATTATAATATGACAGACCAGCTAGATCTACTGTCTCTATTATATTATGACAGACCAGCTAGATCTACTGTCTCTATTATAATATGACAGACCAGCTACATCTACTGTCTCTATTATAAACTGACGGACAAGCTAGATCTACTGTCTCTATTATATAATGACAGACCAGCTAGATCTACTGTCTCTATTGTATTTTGACAGACCAGCTAGATCTACTGTCTCTATTATAATATGACGGACCAGCTAGATCTACTTCTCTATTATAATATGACAGACCAGCTAGATCTACTGTCTCTATGAAAATATGACAGACCAGCTAGATCTACTGTCTCTATTATAATATGACAGACCAGCTAGATCTACTTCTCTATTATAATATGACAGACCAGCTAGATCAACTGTCTCTATTATATTTTGACAGACCAGCTAGATCTACTGTCTCTATTATAATATGACAGACCAGCTAGATCTACTGTCTCTATTGTTTTATGACAGACCAGCTAGATCTACTGTCTCTATTATAATATGACAGACCAGCTAGATCTACTGTCTCAATTATAAGATGACAGACCAGCTAGATCTACTGTCTTTATTATAATATGACAGACCAGCTAGATCTACTGTCTCTATTATATTATGACAGACCAGCTAGATCTACTGTCTCTATTATATTATGACAGACCTGCTCGATCTACTGTCTCTATTATATTATGACAGACCAGCTAGATCTACTGTCTCTATTATAATATGACAGACCAGCTAGATCTACTGTCTCTATTATATTATGACAGACCAGCTACATCTACTGTCTCTATTATAAACTGACGGACAAGCTAGATCTACTGTCTCTATTATATAATGACAGACCAGCTAGATCTACTGTCTCTATTGTATTTTGACAGACCAGCTAGATCTACTGTCTTCATTATAATATGACAGACCAGCTAGATCTACTTCTCAATTATATTATGACAGACCAGCTAGATCTACTGTCTCTATTATAATATGACAGACCAGCTAGATCTACTGTCTCTATTATATATATGACAGACCAGCTAGATCTACTGTCTCTATTATAATGACAGACAGACAAGCTAGATCTACTGTCTCTATTATATAATGACAGACCAGCTAGATCTACTGTCTCTATTGTATTTTGACAGACCAGCTAGATCTACTGTCTCTATTATAATGACAGACCAGCTAGATCTACTGTCTCTATTATAATATGACAGACCAGCTAGATCTACTGTCTCTATTATAATATGACAGACCAGCTAGATCTACTGTCTCTATTATAAGATGACAGACCAGCTAGATCTACTGTCTTTATTATAATATGACAGACCAGCTAGATCTACTGTCTCTATTATAAATGACAGACCAGCTAGATCTACTGTCTCTATTATAATATGACAGACCAGCTAGATCTACTGTCTCTATTATATATGACAGACCAGCTAGATCTACTGTCTCTATTATAAATATGACAGACCAGCTAGATCTACTGTCTCTATTATAATATGACAGACCAGCTAGATCTACTTCTCTATTATAATATGACAGACCAGCTAGATCTACTGTCTCTATTATAATATGACAGACCAGCTAGATCTACTGTCTCTATTATAATATGACAGACCAGCTAGATCTACTGTCTCTATTATAATATGACAGACCAGCTAGATCTACTGTCTCTATTATAATATGACAGACCAGCTAGATCTACTGTCTCTATTATAATATGACAGACCAGCTAGATCTACTGTCTTTATTATAATATGACAGACCAGCTAGATCTACTGTCTCTATTATATTATGACAGACCAGCTAGATCTACTGTCTCTATTATAATATGACAGACCAGCTAGATCTACTGTCTCTATTATAATATGACAGACCAGCTAGATCTACTGTCTCTATTATAATATGACAGACCAGCTAGATCTACTGTCTCTATTATATTATGACAGACCAGCTAGATCTACTGTCTCTATTATAATATGACGGACCAGCTAGATCTACTGTCTCTATTATATTATGACAGACCAGCTAGATCTACTGTCTCTATTATATTATGACAGACCAGCTAGATCTACTGTCTCTATTATAATATGACAGACCAGCTAGATCTACTGTCTCTTTTATATTATGACAGACCAGCTACATCTACTGTCTCTATTATAAACTGACGGACAAGCTAGATCTACTGTCTCTATTATATAATGACAGACCAGCTAGATCTACTGTCTCTATTGTATTTTGACAGACCAGCTCGATCTACTGTCTCTATTATATAATGACAGACCAGCTAGATCTACTGTCTCTATTGTATTTTGACAGACCAGCTCGATCTACTGTCTCTATTATATTATGACAGACCAGCTAGATCTACTGTCTCTATTATATTATGACAGACCAGCTAGATCTACTGTCTCTATTATAATATGACAGACCAGCTAGATCTACTGTCTCTATTATAATATGACAGACCAGCTAGATCTACTGTCTCTCTTATAATATGACAGACCAAGCTAGATCTACTGTCTCTATTATATATGACAGACCAGCTAGATCTACTGTCTCTATTATATATGACAGACCAGCTAGATCTACTGTCTCTATTATAAGATGACAGACCAGCTAGATCTACTGTCTTTATTATAATATGACAGACCAGCTACATCTACTGTCTCTCTTATAAACTGACGGACAAGCTA
>NW_024605142.1:0-4213 GCF_018296145.1 Oncorhynchus tshawytscha | reverse complement strand
AGCACTCACAGACTTCTACAGATGCACAATCGAGAGCATCCTGGCGGGCTGTATCACCGCCTGGTACGGCAACTGCTCTGCCCACAACCGTAAGGCTCTCCAGAGGGTAGTGAGGTCTGCACAACGCATCACCGGGGGCAAACTACCTGCCCTCCAGGACACCTACACCAAATCAAAAATCAAATTTTATTTGTCACATACACATGGTTAGCAGATGTTAATGCGAGTGTAGCGAAATGCTTGTCGCCACCCGATGCTACAGGAAGGCCATAAAGATCATCAAGGACATCAACCACCCGAGCCACTGCCTGTTCACCCCGCTATCATCCAGAAGGCGAGGTCAGTACAGGTGCATCAAAGCTGGGACCGAGAGACTGAAAAACAGCTTCTATCTCAAGGCCATCAGACTGTTAAACAGCCACCACTAACATTGAGTGGCTGCTGCTCAACTCCAGCCACTTTAATAATGGGAATTGATGGGAAATGATGTAAATATATCACTAGCCACTTTAAACAATGCTACCTTATATAATGTTACTTACCCTACATTATTCATCTCATATGCATACGTATATACTGTACTCTATATCATCGACTGCATCCTTATGTAATACATGTATCACTAGCCACTTTAACTATGCCACTTTGTTTACATACTCATCTCATATGTATATACTGTACTCGATACCATCTACTGTATCTTGCCTATGCTGCTCTGTACCATCACTCATTCATATATCCTTATGTACATATTCTTTATCCCCTTACACTGTGTATAAGACAGTAGGTTTGGAATTGTTAGTTAGATTACTTGTTGGTTATTACTGCATTGTCGGAACTAGAAGCACAAGCATTTCGCTACACTCGCATTAACATCTGCTAACCATGTGTATGTAACAAATACAATTTGATTTGATTTGATGATTTGCTCTCCCTCCACAGCGACTCATATCTCTCAGAGTCTCTCTCTCTCTCTCTCTCCCTTTCTATTTCTCTCTCCCTCCTCTCTCTCTCTTGCTCTCCCTCCACAGCAACAGTAATCTCTCAGAGAGTCACTGATGTCACCCAGCCCATCAGGGCTCAAAGGCCCCCAATTACCAAACATAAAGCAACTTCCTCACATCCTCTCTCGCGCTCTTCCCTCTGTTCTGACTCTCTCCCCTCCCCTCCCTCTCTCTCTTTCCCTCTGTTCTGACTCTCTCCCCTCCCTCTCTCTCTCTTTCCCTCTGTTCTGACTCTCTACCATCCCTCTCTCTCTCTTTCCCTCTGTTCTGACTCTCTCCCTCCCTCTCCCTCTCTCTTTTTCCCTCTGTTCTGACTCTCTACCATCTGACTCTGTTCTGACTCTCTCCCCTCTCTCTCTCTCTTTCCCTCTGTTCTGACTCTCTACCATCCCTCTCTCTCTCTTTCCCTCTGTTCTGACTCTCCCATCCCGCTCTCTCTCTTTCCCTCTGTTCTGACTCTCTCCCCTCCCTCTCTCTCTTTTCCCTCTGTTCTGACTCTCTACCCTCTCTCCCCCTCTCTCTCTCTTTCCCTCTGTTCTGACTCTCTACCCTCCCTCTCTCTCTTTCCCTCTGTTCTGACTCTCCTCTGTTCTGACTCTCTACCATCCCTCTCTCTCTTTCCCTCTGTTCTGACTCTCTCCTCTCCCTCTCTGACTTTCTCTGTTCTGACTCCCTCTCTCTCTTTCCCTCTGTTCTGACTCTCTACCATCCCTCTCTCTCTCTTTCCCTCTGTTCTGACTCTCTACCTCCCCTCTCTCTCTTTCCCTCTGTTCTGACTCTCTACCCTCCCTCCCTCTTTCCCTCTGTTCTGACTCTCTACCCTCCCTCTCTCTCTCTTTCCCTCTGTTCTGACTCTCTACCATCCCTCTCTCTCTTTCCCTCTGTTCTGACTCTCTACCCTCCCTCTCTCTCTTTCCCTCTGTTCTGACTCTCTCCCCTCTCTCTCTCTCTTTCCCTCTGTTCTGACTCTCTACCATCCCTCTCTCTCTCTTTCCCTCTGTTCTGACTCTCTACTCTCCCTCTGTGATATCTAAGTTTTTTTTAAATAAAAATGTTCACACATAAAATAAACAGTTTTTGCTTTGTAATTCTGGGTTATTGTGTGTAGATTGATGAGGGGAAAAACACATTTAATCCATTTCAGAATAAGGCTGTAACGTGACAAAATGTGTAAAAAGTCAAGGGGTCTGAATACTTTCTGAATGCTACTGTATATCAGTATATTAGACTCTCTCTCTCTCTTGATGCAGTGATGTTGTTTTCATCACTTCTGGTTTAACACTGACATCAAGTGGTGATTGTCCAAACTGCACCACTGTTAAGATAGAGAAAGTGAGAGATAGAGAGAGAGAAGAAAGTGTGGGAGAGAGAGAGCAGAGTGTGGGAGAGAGAGAGCAGAGTGTGGGAGAGAGAGAGCAGAGTGTGGGAGAGAGAGCAGAGAGAGAGAGATTAGAGTGTGTGGGAGAGAGAGAGCAGAGAGAGAGAGAGCAGACGGTGGGAGAGAGCAGAGCAGAGTGGGGAGAGAGAGAGCAGAGAGTGGGGAGAGAGAGCAGAGTGTGGGGGAGAGAGAGCAGAGAGTGTGGGAGAGAGAGAGCAGAGTGTGTGGGAGAGAGAGAGCAGAGAGAGAGAGAGAGAGAGAGAGAGCAGAGTGTGGGGAGAGAGAGAGAGAGAGAGAGCAGAGTGTGTGGGAGAGAGAGAGCAGAGTGTGGGAGAGAGAGAGCAGAGTGTGGGAGAGAGAGAGCAGAGTGTGTGGGAGAGAGAGAGAGCAGAGAGAGAGCAGAGTGTGTGGGAGAGAGAGAGAGCAGAGAGAGAGCAGAGTGTGTGGGAGAGAGAGAGAGAGTGTGGGAGAGAGAGAGAGCAGAGAGAGAGCAGAGTGTGTGGGAGAGAGAGAGCAGAGAGTGTGGGAGAGAGAGAGAGAGCAGAGTGTGTGGGAGAGAGAGAGAGCAGAGAGAGAGAGAGAGAGCAGAGAGAGAGCAGAGGAGAGAGAGCAGAGAGAGAGCAGAGTGTAGAGTGTGTGGGAGAGAGAGAGCAGAGAGTGTGGGAGAGAGAGAGAGCAGAGAGTGTGGGAGAGAGAGAGAGCAGAGTGTGTGGGAGAGAGAGAGCAGAGAGTGTGGGAGAGAGAGAGAGCAGAGAGAGAGCAGAGTGTGTGGGAGAGAGAGCAGAGAGAGCAGGCTGAGAAAGCAAAGAAAGAGTGAGAGAGCAGAGAGTGAGCAGAGAGCAGGCTGAGAGAGCAGAGAGTTAGATCAGAGAGTGCGAGAGTGAGAAGAAGGCAGAGAGAGCAGAGAGAGCGAGCAGAGAGAGAGCAGAGAAGAGAGAGAGCAGAGAAGAGAGCACTATGTTGCTATAGTGACCCTGCATCACAACACTAATTGTACAATTTGTTTAATTCTATTCCACATATTTAATTGTTTTGTATTTCATTTCATATTTGTTTCATGTTTCAACCAGTCGCAGGTTAACATCAACCTGACAGAGGAAACGTAAAATCAATAAACAAACTGTTTTCACAATTAACAGCCTTTTCTTGTTTCAAGTATGTTTTATTATGAAAAGTACAATATATCCTTGTATACTTCTACAACAATGGAGCGTATGTCCATATATAATTGTATATAATTGTACAATTTGTTATTCAACATAAAAGATGCGCATGTGTGTGTCCAGAGTGTGTGTGTGTGTGTCCACTGTGTGTGTGTGTGTGTCCACTGTGTGTGTGTGTGTCCACTGTGTGTGTGTGTGTATTTGTCCAGTGTGTGTCCTGTGTGTGTGTGTGTGTTTGTCCAGTGTGTGTCCTGTATGTGTGTGTGTGTGTCCTGTATGAGTATGTGTCCTGTGTGTGTGTGTGTGTCCAGTGTGTGTGTGTGTGTGTGTGTACAGCAGGTGTGTGTGTTTGTTTGTCCAGTGTATGTGTGTGTGTGTGTGTGTTTGTTTGTCCAGTGTGTATGTGTGTGTGTGTGTCCAGTGTGAGTGTGTGTGTGTTAGTCTAGTGTGTGTGTGTGTGTGTCCAGTGTGTGTGTGTGTATCCAGTGTGTGTGTGTCCAGCAGGTGTGTGTGTCCAGTGTGTGTGTGTGTTTGTTTGTCCAGTGTGTGTGTGTGTTTCCAGTGTGTGTGTGTGTTTGTCCAGTATGTGTGTGTGTTTGTCCAGTATGTGTGTGTGTTTGTCCAGTGTGTGTGTGTGTGTGTATTTTTGTTTGTCCAGTGTGTGTGTG
>NW_024605141.1:0-4212 GCF_018296145.1 Oncorhynchus tshawytscha | reverse complement strand
AAATTATAGACTGATCATTTCTTTGTCAGTGGGCAAACGTACAAAATCAGCAGGGGATCAAATACTTTTCCCCCTCACTGTACCTCTCCCCATCTTCACAACAACTCTGTCAATATGACTTGACCATGATTACTCCTAGTAGTTCAACTTGTTCAACTTGTTCAATGGGCACACGCTTTAAAAACTTTATTTTAATTTTATTGAAGCTTTATTTAACTAGTCAAGTCGGTTAAGAACAAATTCTTACTTACAATGCACAGCTCCAGATGAGGTTGAGGTCTAAGAGAATGCTTTGAACCAAACACAATGCTTTAGATTGATATGTATTCAAGACCAGTTTATTTTTGAATGACCCATTCTGACACCGACTGTAACTCCTTGTTAAGAGTCTCAGTGAGCTCACTGGCTGTAGGTGTTGATGCGTAGCGTGTGCAATCATCCGCATACATCGTCATTTTAGCTTCTTGTAAGACAAGTGGCAAATCATTTGTAAAAATAGAGAAGAGTAATGGTCAAGGCAACTGCCCTGAGGGACACTACACTGTACATATCTGATGTTAGAGAAGCTTCCATTGAAGAATACTATCTGAGCACTATTGGATTAGTAACTCTCCAACCATGTGATGGCAGGTCATGTAAAGCCGTAACAAGTGAGTTTTTATCAATATCAAATTATAGCCAATAACATCAAATATTGCACTGAAATCTAACAATACAGCTCCAACTATCATCTTATTATCCATTTATTTTAGCCAATCAACAGTCATATGAGTCAGTGGAGTACAAGTTGAGTTGCCCTTCTCTATAGGCATGCTGAAAGTCAGTAGTTTGTTCAAACACAATTTTCTCCATCAGTTTACTAAGAACAGGCAGCAAACTGATTGGTCGGCTGTTAGAGCCAGCAAAGGGTGCTTTACTATTTTTAGGTAGTTTCCTTCCACGTCTGTGGACACACACACTCCTTGAGGCTTTGGTTAAATACATTGCAAATAAGGGTGTCAATACAGCCTGCTACCATTCCTAATAGTTTTCCATCTAGGTTGTCTATACCCGGTGGTAATACAGTCTGCTACCATTCCCAATAGTTTTCCATCTAGGTTGTCTATACCTGGTGGTAATACAGCCTGCTACCATTCCCAATAGTTTTCCATCTAGGTTGTCTATACCTGGTGGTAATACAGTCTGCTACCATTCCCAATAGGTTCCCATCTAGGTTGTCTATACCTGGTGGTAATACAGTCTGCTACCATTCCCAATAGTTTTCCATCTAGGTTGTCTATACCTGGTGGTAATACAGTCTGCTACCATTCCCAATAGGTTCCCATCTAGCTTGTCTATACCTGGTGGCTTATCATTATTGGTGGATAACAATCATTTTCCCACCTTTTCCACTCAAACTTTACCAAATTCAAAACAGAAATCCTTCTCTTTCATTATTAGATCTTCAATACACAACTATGATGGTTCACTGTTGTCATTTCACTTCCCTGTTTGTCCACTATACCACTGAAATAGTCATTGAAATTATTGTTTATATCAAAAGGTTTTGTTATAAATGACCCATCAACTTCAGTGAACGATGGAGATGAATAGGGTTCTCTGCCCGTAATATCAGTTATGGTGCTTCAACGTCTTTTTCCATTATTATTTATGTCATTTACCTTGTTTTAGTAACACAATTTCTTATTTTTTGTTAAGTTTAGTCACATATTTTCTCAGTTTACAGTATGTCAACCAATCAGCTGAGCAGCCTGACTTGTTTGCCACCTGACCTTCCCCATGGGAGAGACTCAGCATCCCATTGACAGCCTGACCAATTCGAAAATGAATTATCGGTTTGCACTTTAGCCACGTACCCCACTCTCTACATAGAACTTACGTTAAGTTACAGACCTAGCAATTACCCTTTCAGAACCCTAACCTCAAACATTAGACCTAGCATTTACATTCTCAGAACCCTAACCTCAAACATTAGACCTAGCATTTACATTCTCAGAACCTAACCTCAAACAGACCTAGCATTTACATTCTCAGAACCCTAACCTCAAACATTAGACCTAGCATTTACATTCTCAGAACCCTAACCTCAAACATTAGACCTAGCATTTACATTCTCAGAACCTAACCTCAAACATTAGACCTAGCATTTACATTCTCAGAACCCTAACCTCAAACATTAGACCTAGCATTTACATTCTCAGAACCTAACCTCAAACAGACCTAGCATTTACATTCTCAGAACCCTAACCTCAAACATTATACCTAGCATTTACCCTCTCAGAATCTAACCTCAAACATTATACCTAGCATTTACATTCTCAGAACCCTAACCTCAAACATTAGACCTAGCAGTTACCCTCTCAGAACCCTAACCTCAAACAGACCTAGCATTTACCCTCTCAGAACCCTAACCTCAAACATTAGGTCACCGAAAATTCTGAAATTTCCATCCCCAATTACAACATTTTCCTTCAAGACAGAACTGCTAAAGGGGGCGGAATTGCAATCTACTGTAGAGATAGCCTGCAGAGTTCTGTCATACTATCCAGGTCTATGCCCAAACAGTTTGAGCTTCTACTTTTAAAGATCCATCTCCCCAGAAATAAGTCCCTCACTGTTGCTGCTTGTTATAGATCCCCCTTAGTTCCCAGCTGTGCCCTGGACACCATATGTGAATTGATTGCCCCCATCTAATTGTCCAAGTTTACTGCTAGGTGACTTAAACTAGGATATGGTTAACACCCCGGCCGTCATACAATCTAAGCTAGATGCCCTGAATCTCACATATTGTCAAGGAACCTACCAGGTCCAACCCCAAATCCATAAACATGGGCACCCTAATAGGTATCATCCTGACCAACCTGCCCTCTAAATACACCTCTGTTGTTTTCAGCCAGGATCTCAGCGATCACTGCCTCATTGCCTGCGTCCGTTATGGGTCCGGGTCAAACGACCACCCCTCATCACTGTCAAACGCTCCTTAAAACACTTCTGCGAGCAGGCCTTTCTAATCGACCTGGCCTGGGTATCCTGGAAGGATATTGAACTCATCCCGTCGGTAGAGGATGCCTGGTTGTTCTTCAAAAGTGCCTTGCTCACCATCTTAAATAAGCATGCCCCTTTCAAAACATTTTGAAATAAGAACAGATATAGCTCTTGGTTCACTCCAGACTTGACTGCCCTTGACCAGCACAAAAACACTTGATCTACACCTGTTGTATTCAGCGCATGTGACTAATAACATTTGATTTGATCCATGAGGGACTGGAATGTCTGAAGGTTTTAAGAGCATGTTCAGTATACTGCAGGAACATTCATAACCCTGTTCTGGTCTTTCTTTCTGACGGATACCATTCAAAAACATCCTTCATATGAGATTGTACATTTGTGAGAATATGTTGTGTTGTGTAATGTCTTATAGGGTTCGAGTGAACAAAGACTATGAGTCAGCCATAAATCTGTATAAAAATGGATATCCCTCTGGGTATTGAATTAGTTTCCTTGTGATCATTTACAGTAAAACTATTACATTTGGGATGCTGGCCTTCTAGGCAGAGTTGCAAAGAAAAATACTTATCTCAGACTGGCCAATAAAAGAAAAAAGATTAAGATGGGCAAAATAACACAGACACTGGACAGAGGAACTCTGCCTAGAAGGCCAGCATCCCGGAGTCGCCTGTTCACTGTTGACGTTGTGTTTGCAAGTACTATTTAATGAAGCTGCCCGTTGAAGACTTGTGAGGCGTCTGTTTCTCAAACTAGACATTCTAATGTACTTGTCCTCTTGCTCAGTTGTGCACCGGGGCCTCCCACTCCTCTTTCTATTCTGGTTAGAGCCAGTTTCCGCTGTTCTGTGAAGGGAGTAGTACACAGCGGTGTACGAGATCTTCAGTACTTGCTAGTTTCTCGCATGGAACAGCCTTCATTTCTCAGAACAAGAATAGACTGACGAGTTTCAGAAGAAAGGTCTTTGTTTCTGGCCATTTTGAGTCTGTAATCAAACCCACAAATGCTGATGCTCCAGATACTCAACTAGTCTGAAGAAGGGCAGTTTATTTAACTTGGCAAGTCAGTTAAAAAAAAAAAAATCTTATTCACAATGACAGCCTAGGAACAGTGGGTTAACTGCCTTGTTCAGGGTAGAACAACAGATTTTTACCTTGTCAGCTCAGGGATTTGATGTAGCAACCTTTCAGTTACCAGCCCAATGCT
>NW_024605140.1:0-4210 GCF_018296145.1 Oncorhynchus tshawytscha | reverse complement strand
ATAAATTGTTTAGATTAATGTTTTAGATAAATGGTTTAGAAGTATGACTGTAACGGTTTTCTGCAGTGGTGATGAAAGAGAGTCGGACCAAACTGCAGCGTGTCGACTACATCCATGTTTAATATAACAAAGAAACATGAACTTACAAAAAACAATAAACAAACCGAAACAGCCTATCTGGTGCAAACTAACAACGAGTACACATAGACTAAGGACAATCACCCACGACAAACTCAAAGAATATGGCTGCCTAAATATGGTTCCCAATCAGAGACAACGATAAGCACCTGCCTCTGATTGAGAACCACTCCAGACAGCCATAGACCTTGCTAGACAACCCACTAAGCTACAATCCCAATACCACCACCAAAACCCCAAGACAAACACACCACAATTACAAAAACCCCATGCCACACCCTGGCCTGACCAAATACATAAAGATAAACACAAAATACTTTGACCAGGGCGTGACAGAACCCCCCTAAGTGCGGACTCGAACGCACCCTCAAAAACAATAGGGAGGGTCCGGGTGGGCGTCTGTCCATGGTGGCGGCCCGGCGCTGGACGTGGACCCCACTCCTTAATGTCTTAGTCCCCTCTCCTTCGTCCCTGATAGTCCACCCGCCGCCGACCATGGCCTAGTAGTCCTCACCCAGAACCCCACTGGACTGAGGAACAGATCGGGACTGAAGGACAGCTCGGGACCGAGGCAGCTCGGGACTGAGGGGAAGCTCGGGAGTGAGAGAAAGCTCAGGAGTGAGAGAAAGCTCAGGAGTGAGAGAAAGCTCAGGAGTGAGAGAAAGCTCAGGAGTGAGAGAAAGCTCAGGAGTGAGAGGAAGCTCAGGGAGTGAGAGGAAGCTCAGGAGTGAGAGGAAGCTCAGGAGTGAGAGGAAGCTCAGGCAGGTAGATAGATCTACCAGCTCCTGGCTGGCTGGTGGTTTCAGCAGATCCTGGCTGACTGGCAGATCCTGGCTGACTGGCAGATCTGGAAGAGTCTGGTTGACTGGCAGATCTGGAAGAGTCTGGTTGACTGGCAGATCTGGAAGAGTCTGGTTGACTGGCAGATCTGGAAGAGTCTGGTTGACTGGCAGATCTGGAAGAGTCTGGTTGACTGGCAGATCTGGAAGAGTCTGGTTGACTGGCAGATCTGGAAGAGTCTGGCTGACTGGCAGATCTGGAAGAGTCTGGCAGACTGGCGATGCTGGGCAGACCCGGCGGTGCCGGGCAGACTGGCGGCGCCGGGCAGACTGGCGGCGCCGGGCAGACTGGCGACGCTGGGCAGACTGGCGGTGCTGGGCAGACTGGCGACGCTGGGCAGACTGACGACGCTGGGCAGACTGGCGGTGCTGGGCAGACTGGCGGTGCTGGGCAGACTGGCGATGCTGGGCAGACTGGCGATGCTGGGCAGACTGGCGATGCTGGGCAGACTGGCGATGCTGGGCAGACTGGCGATGCTGGGCAGACTGGCGATGCTGGGCAGACTGGCGGCGCTGGGCAGACTGGCGACGCTGGGCAGACTGGCGGTGCTGGGCAGACTGGCGACGCTGGGCAGACTGGACTTACGCTGGGCAGACTGGCGGTGCTGGGCAGACTGGCGATGCTGGGCAGACTGGCGATGCTGGGCAGACTGGCGATGCTGGGCAGACTGATGGCGCTGGGCAGACTGGCGATGCTGGGCAGACGGGGGGCACTGGCGGCGCTGGGCAGACTGGCGGCACTAGCTGCTCCATATAGGCTGACAGCTCTGGCGGCTTCATGCAGACTGACCGCTCTGGCGGCTCCGTGCTGACTGGCAGCTCCTTGCAGACTGGCAGCTCCTTGCAGACTGGCAGCTCCTTGCAGACTGGCAGCTCCTTGCAGACTGACAGCTCCGTGCAGACTGACAGCTCCGTGCAGACTGACAGCTCCGTGCTGACTGGCAGCTCCTTGCAGACTGGCAGCTCCTGCAGACTGGCAGCTCCTTACAGACTGACAGCTCCGTGCAGACTGACAGCTCCGTGCAGACTGACAGCTCCGGGACTGGCTGCTCCATGCAGACTGGCTGCTCCATGCAGACTGACAGCTCGGCTGCTTCATGTAGACTGACAGCTCTGGCTGCTCCATGCGGACTGACAGCTCTGGCTGCTCCATGTAGACTGACTGCTTCATGCAGACTGGCAGCTCGGGCTGCTTCATGTAGACTGACAGCTCTGGCTGCTCCATGCGGACTGACAGCTCTGGCTGCTCCATGCAGACTGACAGCTCTGGCTGCTCCATGCGACTGACAGCTCTAGCTGCTCCATGCGGACTGACAGCTCTGGCTGCTCCATGTAGACTGGCTGCTTCATGCAGACTGGCAGCTCGGGCTGCTTCATGTAGACTGACAGCTCTGGCTGCTCCATGCGGACTGACAGCTCTGGCTGCTCCATGTAGACTGACTGCTTCATGCAGACTGGCAGCTCTGGCTGCTTCATGTAGACTGACAGCTCTGGCTGCTCCATGCGGACTGACAGCTCTGGCTGCTCCATGTAGACTGACTGCTTCATCCAGACTGGCAGCTCGGGCTGCTTCATGTAGACTGACAGCTCTGCTTCCATGCAGACTGACAGCTCTGACTGCTCCATGCAGACTGACAGCTCTGGCTGCTTCATGCAGACTGGCAGCTCTGGCTGCTCTATGTAGACTGGCTGCTTCATGCAGACTGGCAGCTCGGGCTGCTTCATGTAGACTGACAGCTCTGGCTGCTCCATGCAGACTGACAGCTCTGGCTGCTCCATGCAGACTGACAGCTCTGGCTGCTCCATGCGGACTGACAGCTCTGGCTGCTCCATGCGGACTGACAGCTCTGGCTGCTCCATGGCAGACTGGCTGCTTCATGCAGACTGGCAGCTCGGGCTGCTTCCATGTAGACTGACAGCTCTGGCTGCTCCATGTAGACTGGCTGCTTCATGCAGACTGGCAGCTCGGGCTGCTTCATGTAGACTGACAGCTCTGGCTGCTCCATGCAGACTGACAGCTCTGACTGCTCCATGCAGACTGACAGCTCTGACTGCTCCATGCAGACTGACAGCTCTGACTGCTCCATGCAGACTGACAGCTCTGGCTGCTTCATGCAGACTGGCAGCTCTGGCTGCGCTGAACAGGCGGGAGACTCCTGCAGCGCTGTGTCGGAGGAAGGCTCTGGCTGCGCTAAACAGGCGGAAGACTCCTGGCAGCGCTGTAGAGGAGGAAGGCTCTGGCTGCGTTAAACAGGCGGGAGACTCCAGCAGCGCAGGAGAGGAGAAAAGCGCTGGCTGCGCTGAACAGGCGAGGCACACTGAAGGCCTGGTGCGTGGTGCTGGAACTGGTGGTACTGGATCGAGGACACGCACAGGAAGCCTGGTGCGGGGAGCTGCTACCGGAGGGCTGGGGTGTGGAGGTGGTACTGGATAGACCGGACCGTGCAGGCGCACTGGAGCTCTTGAGCACCGAGCCTGCCCAACCTTACCTGGCTCGATGCCCACTCTAGCCCGGCCGATACGAGGAGCTGGAATATACCGAACCGGGCTGTGCACCCGCACTGGAGACACCGTGCGCTCCACAGCATAACACGGTGCCTGCCCGGTCTCTCCAGCCCCCCGGTAAGCACAGGGAGTTTGCGCAGGTCTCCTACCTGGCATAGCCATACTCCCTGTAAGCCCCCCCCAAGAAATTTTTGGGGCTGACTCTCGGGCTTCCATCCGCTCTGCCGTGCTAGCTCCTCATAATGCCGCCTCTCTGCTTTTGCTGCCTCCAGCTCGGCTTTGGGGCGACAATAATCTCCAGGCTCATTCCAGGGTCCTTTACCGTCCAATTCCTCCTCCCATGTCCATAACTCCAGGTGGTGCAACCTCTCCCACTGTAGCTGCTGCTGCTGCCTCTGTTGCCTCTTCTCCTGTTGCTCCTTTGGGCGGCTACACTCCCCTGGTTTAGCCCAGGGTCCTCTCCCGTCGAAGATCTCCTCCCATGACCAGAAATCCTTGGTGAGCATCTCCTTTTTCGGCTGCTCCTGCCTGTTGACACGCCGCTTGGTCCGTTGGTGGTGGGTGATTCTGTAACGGTTTTCTAGTGGTGATGAAAGAGAGTCGGACCAAACTGCAGCGTGTCGATTGCGATCCATGTTTAATATAACAAAGAAACATGAACTTACAAAAACAATAAACGAAACCGAAACAGCCTATCTGGTGCAAACTAACAACGAGTACACATAGGA
>NW_024605139.1:0-4208 GCF_018296145.1 Oncorhynchus tshawytscha | reverse complement strand
TTTAAATGGCCTAAACAACAACGCATGGGCAATTCAAGCAAAGCCAATGAGGTGATAAGCTATAGGCACAATACATTACTGCACAAACCTCAGTGCTACAGTACTGTTTTTAATTGGTCTATGTAGCATGGGCCGCAAGTTTATTTTGTAATGTTTTTTTAAATGGAGCGGTAAATCTCAGCTTTCATTTTGACTCAGAAAGTGATCTTGACATTGGCTTACGTTTTTTAAATCATGTAAAAAATCAAATCTGAGCAGTAGATCTCGGCTTGCATTTTGACTCAGAATGTGATCTTGACTCGGAAAATGTTGGTGACCACTGTTCTAGTTTTCCCTGTTAACATGATCAAAGTTTCCCTTTACTGTGCAATTGTGATCAAATCAACATTAGCCACTGTCAATGCAAAATACCAAAACAAACTATGCAAGAGATTTTGTTGTCGGCAGAACACATCGGAGTAGGATTTTATTACACTGACACACACTATTCAGCCCGTACTCTACAAATACCGGTGCGGCATAAACAATCAGAGCTGCTGTAGGCCTATATGCAAATAGACCATTGCCATGTATTTACTTTGAACTGGACTGTGTTTACAGCATGAGCGTTCGTGAGTAGATGCGCTTGTTTTGAGATCAAAGCGAGAGCTGCATGTAGCCACGTGTGCACATTTTGTTCATATCCTTTGCTAGTTAATTAGTTATTAGCCTAGTTATAGAGAATTTATAGTCAATAATGGGGGAGTGATTGTTTCCTATAAGAGCACATAACGTGTACATTCTAGACATCTTTGAAAAGCGAGTCAGGTAAAGAGCTTTTTTTGTCTTAAAGGGACAGTGTTGTATTTTGAGACAGGCTTGAATGAGTTAATTAGCCAATAGACAGAGGGTAGCATAATTTGTCAGATTTTCTGTCATAATGATATGGAAAAGCATTTTATTTTGTAAAATGGTTTCTTGCGTCAAACACCACAACATTTTCAGTAATCTCCTTGTCCAAAGGACAAGTGGATTAACAGGTTAATGTCAAGCCCTGCAAGTTTTTTTTCAAAAGTCTCATGGAATGTGGGCCTACATTGACCACCACACATTGGCTGCTAATGTAGGCTGAATGATAGACCAGCCATTTCCATTTTTTAAATGTTATGGGATGCATTTCCTCCATTGCTTTTGATGGTGGCCACTCTGGTAGCTCTACATTACAATCAAATAGCCACAGTAGACTACTTGGCCATTGTTAAAACTTTAACTTAGTGGGTACAGCCTCAGAGTTCACAGAAACGAGCTGGAGGTTGCACAGAACTTTCACAATGTTCAAGTTACCACTCAGTAGACCTGAAATTTGCTCAGTGCCAACATTTGTTTGAGGGAACAGTGGTAATAGTGAGTACAGTCCACCAGCTCAAGACAAACTGATACCAGAGAAGAGATCCCATTCAGTACATGGAGTAACTCATTCCAAACACCAATTGGCAACTTTTGAACTTAACCCCAAACTAATTACACATTTCTGGTCTTTGAATTCAAAGCCCAGCCCCTGACGTGTACTATGGAAAGTTGAGAAGATGACCCATGACAACCTAAATGACAATATTGTAAATAGATAATTAAGATGTCTGATTAGAGCTGAAGTATCAGCACAAAACTATTTGAATGCAAAGCCAGTACAAGAGCAATGTAGAGAATAAATATCTACATAATCATTAACTTGTTAGCCTACCTTTCAACTAGTTATCATTTCTAACCTCAGATCAGTGTGCCTTGGTTAACGTCTGATAGAGGTGTTACAGCAGAGTCGGTACAGTACTAGTCTATAATGTGAAACCTCTTAAGAGGCCTGTTGGAAGGGTATTGTACCTGGAGTTCCACTCAGTGAGCTTGGTGGAGGGCAGGCGGCCGTAGCCAGGGGTGAAGGTTGAGGAGAACAGCGGGCTGGCCACGGAGAAGAGCAGCTGAAACCCCACGAAGCTGCCAGCCACCACAGTCAACTCTCTTGTCTCCATCACTCACCTACAGTGTACCACACCAGGAGAGAGACTGGGTGAGAGGCATATACCGTTACTGTACAGAAGACACAATACCCCTAGACTGGCAGGGGGAATGTAGAGGGGGGCCGGAAGGAATAAGAGAAGAAGTGGAGGATGGAAGGGAGGAAAACAGGGTGGCAAAGGAGGGACAGGAGGGCAAGGGAGAGAGCCATTGAAAAGGAGATGGTTGTAAAAGAGCAGAAACGAGAGAAAATATATAATTCATTATTGGACAAATATTTTGCACGGGGATTAAATGTGCAATTATGGCTAACAATTGAAAGAAAAGAGAATTGTAAAGATGGAGCTAGAGGTTCCTGTTGGTGAACGCACGCTATTGAGAGGAGGAAGAACATTTGTGATGAGAGATGCAAAAACACAAGTAGAAAGACTGACTAAGTCTAGAAACTAGCAGTGTATGTGCATCTGTGTGTAGGGGTCATTGCCCTGCAGTGTCCAGCGTTGGAGACTAGTTGAGGAGCCTGAGGACAGGCATGGATCAACTGCAGCACTATTACATCATATCAACAGAGCTTGGAGTCCACGCTCCCTGTTTACACTGTACTAAGAAACAGCCACTCACTCCCTTGACCTTGTTTTCCCAGAAGAGGGATTGTGTTTCATGAAGAATTGGATTTTCAGTAAACTCAAAAGGTCCTCAGAGCTACTGGCTTTTTGACTGAGGTCCATGACTGGTCATGTGTCCTCACCTCAACCCTCAGAGTACTCAAGGAACTACAATACTAACATTCCAAAAAAACTGCATCTGGGACCATTAAATCCACAAGAATCTGAAATCCAGAGAAATTGGCTACTTGGATGAAGCAACAACAATAGTCTCTAAGGTTCTAACCGCTTATCCTAGTACAAACAATGTGCTGCCGATTACAATTGGGTAAGGCAACGGATTCGATGACTAGTCACCAACAGGGAGATTCTAGTGATACTGGAAAGTTTATCCTTTCTCCAATATCACTAGACCTAAGCCCAATAGGCTTTAACCTCTGCCCCAACTGGCACTAAAGTTGTACAGTAGGTTCTAATACTCAAAATCCAATGTCATGATACCATGTCATGATTACAAACTGTTCTCTCTCCCTATAGTTACATCCCTCAAACTCAACTCTGGACCTCGAAGACAGTTCCACCACATTTTTTCATTGTTCCCCTCTAGTCAGGGACTAATTTAGACCTGTTACACCAGGTGTGTACAATTAATTATCAGGTAGCACAGAAAACCAGCAGACTCCGGACCTCATAGGGTAAATTAGTACCCCTGGCCTAAATGAATAGAAAATAGGACTGGACCCACAGAGCGACAGCCAGACAATAGGGAACACCCCATGTTCACTCAGGGTCTATAGTGTCAAAATCAACACACGTTTCTAGTACAAAGGAGCATTGGTACAGTACAGCCTAATGCCACTTCAGTCTGATACAAACACATGTAATGTTTAACATAGGCTACTACAAACCACAGTTTCATGTGCTCTGAGCAAAATAATTTTTCAATCTCCAGATCTATGGATGTGAGGACAGGCCATTGTGACAAGCTGATCAACACCATCACAGGAAACCCGTAGTTTAGCTACTGCAGTGGCCCATACAATAACCCCAGCTCTCCCTGGAATAGGCCTAACTCTATAAGCAATCAGGAATTTGTAGTATTATCCAGATAGCATTGGCCAATAAAATAGCAGTGTTTGAGAGAAGCCTCATTGTTCCAGAGCATGCTGATCATATGCTGCATCTGCTTCAATTATTCATTAGCATTCTTCACATGGCAAGCTGGTTCTGACTGCCTAGGAGGGCAAAGGCGCACATACCCGAAAACCACCATCCACTTTTGACCTTGTTCTCCTGCACTATATGCTGTAGTCAGCAAACTATGACACTTTGGTATATCGACCAACACAAATAGCGGTTCCCATGTTCCAGTGGAAATATACAACGCCCTCTCTCTCATGCAATGCATATGCCATTGAGGTTTTTATAAGACAGGATGTGCAAAAATACAATGAATGTAATATTATTTTAGTCTAAATGCAGCTCACATGACTAACATTACGACTGGCATTCTAGGCAAACTGACAAGTGACGAGATTTCCGTACACTTTAATAACGCAAACGTAGACTAACCAAGCGAGCTACACGAATTATGAGAGCACAGCTACTGACTAG
>NW_024605138.1:0-4207 GCF_018296145.1 Oncorhynchus tshawytscha | reverse complement strand
CACTCTCCATCTCTTTAACCCACCAGCCCTTGTAGAGCAATTAAACAGTCACTCTCCATCTCTTTAACCCACCAGCCCTTGTAGAGCAACTAAACAGTCACTCTCCATCTCTTTAACCCACCAGCCCTGGTAGAGCAACTAAACAATCACTCTCCATCTCTTTAACCCACCAGCCCTTGTAGAGCAACTAAACAGTCACTCTCCATCTCTTTAACCCACCAGCCCCGTAGAGCAACTTAAAAGTCACCTCAAAATGAATTTACAATGGTTTGGGCATATCAGAAGCTCTGACCACAGAATACTTCAAATGACAGTTTCACATTGATCAGAAACCCAGTTCTAATATTCATAACAGCAACATATCTCTTGAAGTGAATATTTGTAACACTGTTTTCAAGTGAACAATCCACAATTATTAGGATATGGTTAGCTGTTTTTCCATTTGGGCTGGACTGTACAAGAACATGGGCAGTCTTATTTGTGTGCAGACACAAAATGTGAGAATGTGTCTTCCTTTACACCAACAGCCCTAACAGCCTAATGATAACAGGGTGAGCTCACAAGCAACGATGAAAAAAATATTTCAAAAACATTGACCTCATATTCCAGGTCAACCAAGGTCATTGATTGGACGTCATTTGAAATAGAAGCTGTAACAAATAAGCCCTTTGCTCCTCTGGTACCAGATATTTGGATTATTTCAAGCTGTTTATGTTTTAGTCATGCTTCTCTGTTATTTTTATCAAGTATTTGATTGGAGGTAACTGACTGAAAAGGATCCCTGTAATGTTGGCCTCATTACTTTTAATTGTGCTCATCCCATTCTGGCTTGTAACAGCTAGCCATTATGGGCTTCTTCTATTCAATTCAAATCATTTGATCCAATCTCACTTTTGTCTTATTCATAAACATAATTATCTGCTTGGCAGTCCCTGGAACAAAAAAAAGTGACGTACACCAAATTCAGAAAGAGGGTACGGTTGTGGAGAGCACCTGTTAAATCCCATATCAGGTCACCCCTTTTTTCCAACTTCACTGCTTCTTAGCCCTAGCTGCTGGTAACCTGTCATGCGGAAAAGGAACACATCTTACTACGTGATTAACAGTTGGTCTCAGAGTCAGGTGTCTGAATGACTCCATTCTCCCCCTATATGGGAGCTTCCCTATGCGTGGGGGTAAGGTTCGCCCTCAAAAGTGACAAAGTGTGTTGTAGGTGCTCCTCTGACGCAAGCAAACCATTTAGTTGTAGTGTCTGGTGTCACAGGGACAGATAGCAACGCAAATGCTGCCTATAAATATACCTCCGAGTCTGTGCTATTTTAAACCAAGTCAAACAGGAGAGTTCAACTTCCTTTTACCTTTGGGAATGTATGTATTGGAAGGTAGAATGAAGTATTGATTATGTTGGCCAACTGAGCACTGTTATGTAGATTATTTGGACTTTACTATATAGTGGAAGAAACGGTGGAAGTGATTTCTCAGCTGTCAAAGTATACAGTGATGTCACCTTTGGCAGCTACATAATTTGATCCTGACAGAGGTACAAAAACAACAACAAATAGTTAATACATTGTAATATTAGAAAACAATATTAAGTAGATATTAATACTGTAACTTATTTATATAATACATAAACAATATTTATTATCCTTATCACGAACACATTTCATTCACTGCAGATTAATGAAATGTAATCCTAGGCAAACCTGCCCTCAAAGCAGTTTAAACAATCAACAAAGGGCAGAACAAGTGCATGAGGTTGAATACACAATGGAACCCCAGGATAAGGAGTTGGACTTAGTGGTGTACATCAGGAGAGAACGACACACTTCCTTCAATTCACTATTGAATGTTCAAGTCACACCACTTATCTGCTTTTAGCAGTTATGCCCTACTCTTTCTTCTTTGACAAATACATTAAGTGAGAGACATTCTATTATGTCATTTCAGTCATTAAAAAAACCCAAAGCTGAAATAGACCATGTGTGGTTGTGTTAAACAGAAAGATCATTTAATTTGATATGTCAAGCTAATAGCTGATATGAGCCAGACTATCTCATGGAACACTTCGACTTCTCCCCTATATATCAGCTGTTCTCTTCAGAATACATACATAGTGAACCTTTGGATCATGAAAACGGACACAAATGAAATGTTTAAATATGGATGAGAGTTTATTAAACTCCTCACTATAACCTATTAACAATTGATGTACTGTTAACAGAAGTCATACATAAAAATGATTATATTAAAGTGGAATAAAATATGAGAACATTTCATATCGCTCAACATATGAAATACATTTACTGACATTGGCAAGTACTGTAGTGACAACAAGACTGTCAAGATGCTAGTAATTCCAAAGAACCGTGTCGTCATAGTTACATAGAACACCATGTTCATGGTGTGGAACAAAGTGCTTACAGAGAATAGTTAATAAAGGTTCATTCGATGTAAGTTACATTTTTAGTCAATAAGCATATTCCCTCATAATGCAATACTACTACCTATAACATAATAGGTACATCATAGGTACTATCAATAATTACTGTGTGACATCTAATTGACTTTATCTCTCTGAGCTCACTTGTTTTCAGAGAATGCAGGATAATAACATCAAACAAAACAAATACTTTGTGTCCCCATAATTCCAATATATATCATTACATATTAACATGTACAGAATAAAGTATTTGATCCCCTGCTAATTTTGTACTTGTCCCCACTGACAAAGAAATTATCCGTCTATAATTTTAATGGTGGGTTTATTTGAACCATGAGAGACAGAATAACAACAAATCCAGAAAACGCATGTCAAAAATGTTATAAATTGATTTGCATTTTAATGAGGGGAAATAAGTATTTGACCCCCTCCTCAATCAGAAAATTTCTGGCTCCCAGGTGCTCCTTTATACAGGTAACGAGCTGAGATTAGGAGCACTCTTAAAGGGAGTATATATAAAAGACACCTGTCCACAGAAGCAATCAACATCCAAACTTCCACCATGGCCAAGACCAAAGAGCTCTCCAATGGTGTCAGGGACAAGATTGTAGACTCCACACAAGGCTGAATGGGCTACAAGACCCATCAGCCAAGCAGCTTATTGAGAAGGTGACAAAAGTTGGAAGGATTATTCATGAAATGGAAGAAACAAAAGAAAATGTCAATCTCCTCGGCCTGGGGCTCCATGATCATGATAACGTGAGGAATCTGCCGAGAACTACACGGGTGATCTTGCTTTAATGATCTCAAGGCAACTGGGACCATAGTCACCAAGAAAACAATTGAAACACACTACGCCGTGAAGGGACTGAAATCCTGCAGCGCCCGCAAGGTCCCCCTGCTCAAGAAAGCACATATACATGCCCGTCTGAAGTTTGCCAATGAACATCTGAATGATTCAGAGGACAACTGGGTGAAAGTGTTGTGGCTCAGATGAGACCAAAATGGAGCTCGTTGGCATCAACTCAACTCGCCGTGTTTGGAGGAGGAGGAATGTTGCCTATGACCCCAAGAACACCATCCCCACCGTCAAACATGGAGGTGGAAACATTATGCTTTGGGGGTGTTTTTCTACTAAGGGGACAGGACAACTTCACCGCATCAAAGGGACGATGGATGGGGTCATGTACCGTCAAATCTTGGGTGAGAACCTTCTTCCTCAGCCAGGGCATTGGAAATGTATCGTCGATGGGTATTCCAGCATGACAATGACCCAAAACACATGGCTAAGGCAACAAAGGAGTGGCTCAAGAAGAAGCACATTAAGGTCCTGGAGTGGCCTAGCCAGTCTCCAGACCTTAATCCCATAGAAAATCTGTTTAGGAGCTGAAGGTTCGAGTTGCCAAATGTTAGCCTCAAAACCGTAATGACTTGGAGAAGATCTGCAAAGAGGAGGGGGACAAAATCCTCCTGAGATGTGTGCAAACTCTGTACAACTTTCAAGAAACGCCTCACAACTACAAGAAATTGCCAACAAGGAAGCCTTGCCACCAAGTACTAAGTCATGTTTAGCAGAGGGGTCAACATTTACTTCTACAAATGCAAATCAATTTATAACATTTTTTGACATGCTTCTTGGATTTTCGTTGTTATTCTGTCTCTCACAGTCTAAATAAACCTACCATTGCAAATTATAGACTGATCATTTCTTTGTCAGTGGGCCAACATACAAAATCAGCAGGGGATCAAATACTTTCCCCTCAC
>NW_024605137.1:0-4206 GCF_018296145.1 Oncorhynchus tshawytscha | reverse complement strand
TATTTTTTTTATTTCACCTTTATTTAACCAGGTAGGCCAGTTGAGAACAAGTTCTCATTTGCAACTGCGACCTGGCCAAGATAAAGCATAGCAGTGTGAGCAGACAACACAGAGTTACACATGGAATAAACAATTAACAAGTCAATAACACAGTAGAAAAACAAAGGGGGGAGTCTATATACAATGTAAAACAAAAGGCATGAGGAGGTAGGCTTAACAATTTACACCTTGCAGATCAACACTGGAGTGATAAATGATCAGATGGTCACAGCACAGGTAGATATTGGTGTGCAAAAGAGCAAGTAAATAAATAAAAACAGTATGGGGATGAGGTAGGTGAAATGGGTGGCTATTTACCAACAGATATGTACAGCAGCAGCGATCGGTTAGCTGCTCAGATAGCTGATGTTTGAAGTTGGTGAGGGAGATAAAAGTCTCCAACTTCAGCGATGCAATTGCTCCAGTCACAGGCAGCAGAGTACTGGAACGAAAGGCGGCCAAATGAGGTGTTGGCTTTAGGGATGATCAGTGAGATACACCTGCTGGAGCGCGTGCTACGGATGGGTGTTGCCATCGTGACCAGTGAACTGAGATAAGGCGGAGCTTACCTAGCATGGACTTGTAGATGACCTGAGCCAGTGGGTCTGGCTTACGAATATGTAATGAGGCCAGCCGACTAGAGCATACAGGTCGCAGTGGTGGGTGGTATAAGGTGCTTTAGTGACAAAACGGATGGCACTGTGATAGACTGCATCCAGTTTGCTGAGCAGAGTGTTGAAGCCATTTTGTAGATGACATCGCCGAAGTCGAGGATCGGAAGGATAGTCAGTTTTACTAGGGTAAGCTTGGCGGCGTGAGTGAAGGAGGCTTTGTTACGGAATAGAAAGCCGACTCTTGATTTGATTTTCGATTGGAGATGTTTGATATGAGTCTGGAAGGAGAGTTTGCAGTCTAGCCAGACACCTAGGTACTTATAGATGTCCACATATTCAAGGTCGGAACCATCCAGGGTGGTGATGCTAGTCGGGCATGCGGTGCAGGCAGCGATCGGTTGAAAAGCATGCATTTGGTTTTACTAGCGTTTAAGAGCAGTTGGAGGCCACGGAAGGAGTGTTGTATGGCATTGAAGCTTGTTTGGAGGTTGGATAGCACAGTGTCCAATGACGGGCCGAAAGTATATAGAATGGGTGTCGTCTGGGCGAGAGGTGGATCAGGGAATCGCCCGCAGCAAGAGCAACGTCATTGATATATACAGAGAAAAGAGTCGGCCCGAGAATTGAACCCTGTGGCACCCCCCATAGAGACTGCCAGAGGACCGGACAGCATGCCTCCGATTTGACACACTGAACTCTGTCTGCAAAGTAATTGGTGAACCAGGCAGTCATCCGAAAACCGAGGCTACTGAGTCTGCCGATAAGAATATGGTGATTGACAGAGTCGAAAGCCTTGGCAAGGTCAATGAAGACGGCTGCACAGTACTGTCTTTTATCGATGGCGGTTATGATATCGTTTAGTACCTTGAGTGTTGCTGAGGTGCACCCGTGACCGGCTCGGAAACCAGATTGCACAGCGGAGAAGGTACGGTGGGATTCGAGATGGTCAGTGACCTGTTTGTTGACTTGGCTTTCAAGACCTTAGATAGGCAGGGCAGGATGGATATAGGTCTGTAACAGTTTGGGTCCAGGGTGTCTCCCCTTTGAAGAGGGGGATGACTGCAGCAGCTTTCCAATCCTTGGGGATCTCAGACGATATGAAAGAGAGGTTGAACAGGCTGGTAATAGGGGTTGCGACAATGGCGGCGGAAAGTTTCAGAAATAGGGGGTCCAGATTGTCAAGCCCAGCTGATTTGTACGGGTCCAGGTTTTGCAGCTCTTTCAGAACATCTGCTATCTGGATTTGGGTAAAGGAGAACCTGGAGAGGCTTGGGCGAGGAGCTGCCGGGGGCAGAGCTGTTGGCCGAGGTTGGAGTAGCCAGGCGGAAGGCATGGCCAGCCGTTGAGAAATGCTTATTGAAGTTTTCGATAATCATGGATTTATCGGTGGTGACCGTGTTACTCTAGCCTCAGTGCAGTGGGCAGCTGGGAGGAGGTGCTCTTGTTCTCCATGGACTTCACAGTGTCCCAGAACTTTTTGGAGTTGGAGCTACATGATGCAAACTTCTGCCTGAAGAAGCTGGCCTTAGCTTTCCTGACTGACTGCGTGTATTGGTTACGGACTTCCCTGAACAGTTGCATATCCCGGGACTATTCGATGCTATTGCAGTCCGCCACAGGATGTTTTTGTGCTGGTCGAGGGCAGTCAGGTCTGGGGTGAACCAAGGACTGTATCTGTTCTTAGTTCTGCATTTTTTGAACGGAGCATGCTTATCTAAAATGGTGAGGAAGTTATTTTTAAAGAATGACCAGGCATCCTCAACTGACGGGATGAGGTCAATGTCCTTCCAGGATACCCGGGCCAGGTCGATTAGAAGGCCTGCTCACAGAAGTGTTTTAGGGAGCGTGTGACAGTGATGAGGGGTGGTCGTTGACTGCGGCTCCGCAGCGGATACAGGCAATGAGGCAGTGATCGCTGAGATCCTGGTTGAAGACAGCGGAGGTGTATTTGGAGGGCCAGTTGGTCAGGGATGACGTCTATGAGGGTGCCCTTGTTTACAGAGTTAGGGTTGTACCTGGTGGGTTCCTTGATGATTTGTGTGAGAGAAGGAGAGAAGGAGTTATGAGGGCATCTAAAGGCTATCAAAACTGGTCGCCTAGAGCGCTGTAAGGACTTTCTGGGCATGGTAGAATATATTCAGGGCAGGCAGACAGGGGTATGGTGGGGTGCGGGTACAGCGGGGTTGGGTGATGATGAGAGAGGTTGTGTCTCTGGACATGCTGGTTGTAATGGGTGAGGTCACCCGCATGTGGGGAGGTGGGACAAAGGAGTTATCAGGGGTTGAAGAGTAGAACTAGGGGCTCCATTGTGAACTAAACAATGATAACTAACCTGAACAACAGTATACAAGGCATATTGACATTTGAGAGAGACATACAGTGAGGCATACAGTAATCACAGGTGTTGAATTGGGAAAGCTAGCTTAAACAGTAGGTGAGACAACAGCCAATCAGCTAGCACAACAACAGCAGGTAAAATGGCGTTGACTAGGCAACGGGGCCGACAGATAAAACATAAACAAGCAGAATGGAGTACCGTGATTAATGGACAGTCCAGAGTGCATCAGCTATGTAGCCAAGAGATCAGTGTCCAGGGGGCAGCGGTGGATGGGGCAGGGAAGCTGGACTGGCGAGTGTTATCCAGGTTAAAAAAAAGTTAACAATGACTAAATAGCTTGTAGCTAGTTAGCTGGTTAGCTTCTGGAGGTTCTTGAGTGTGTTCTAAAAATTAAAAATAATAGCGATTCCGTATCACATTGGGTGAGCCAGGTTTCCGGAAAGGTATAAACAGATTAAAAATCAAGAAGAGATAGAAAGTAAATATGGGTCCGGTGAGTGTTTGGGACGGGGACGGTTAGCAGGCCTGTGCTAACAAGCTAACAGTTCGTGAGGCCCGGGCTAGACAAGCTAGCAGTTAGCAGGCCTGTGCTAACAAGCTAACAGTTCGTAGGCCCGGGCTAGACAAGCTAGCAGTTAGCAGGCCTGTGCTAACAGCTAACAGTTCCCGGGCTAAACAAGGTTTAGCAGGCCGAGCTTAGCAAGCAGGAGATAGCGAGGGCTAGAGTTGGCCTTTAGGGGACGTCGCGATGGGGTGAGTCTGTTTATTCCTCTTCATGCGGTGACATCGATAGACCGGTCGTGGCCGGGTATTGCAGCCCAGGAGTATGGTACGGTGGTAGTACAGGTGCGCTGGCCGGGCTAGCTTCACGCTAAGTGGGTGGAAAGCGCTAGCCAGGAGTAAACATCCGGGGTTGCGGTTTAGCTAGATAGCTAGCTGTGAAGATCCAGCTGAAATGTTCCGTTTGCGGTGGAGTCCAGGATGAATCCGGGATCTTATATGGGATGTGACTGGGTTTTATATGGGATGTGACTGGGTTTTATATGGGGTGTGACTGGGTTTTATATGGGGTGTGATGATGTGACTGGGTTTATATGGGGTGTGACTGGGTTCATATGGGATGTGATCGTGTGACTGGTTTTATATGATGTGACTGGGTTTATATGGGATGTGATAGTGGCTGACTGGGTTTATATGGGGTGTGACTGGGTTCAT